>NC_056733.1:139457417-139469917 GCF_019279795.1 Protopterus annectens
ACCTACAATGGGAATACTGACATCTGTGCAGTGAGGAACACCTGGCTGAAGGCTCTGTAGTACACAATTGCACTACCACCATATAACTCAGATCCAGACATGTGGGCCATAACACTGGTATGGACAATTCCAGGTGGTGGTGTCCACATATTCATAAAGGCAACTCACATGTAAAGGCCACTACTCCGCCATAACTCATCACAGATGAGTCAGGTACAGGTGACAGTGGCAAATGCTGCATTCTAGGTTGTATCCTCATATACATCCACCACCTTGTCCCCAGACTACCAACACACAACCATATGTGGTATAACATAGTATGTTAGACCACCAGATAACCTTCAATTGGTGGACTTTACCTAGGCCTACATCACCTGTGCAAAGTACCAATGTACAGACACAGCTGCATAATGTGTTATGCAATGCAATAATACTACTGTTTGTAACCAGCTCGGTTGTACACATACCAGGGTCCCTCGGATGTTGTCAGCATTAACACATTCGACTGTTGCTGTACACCAGTAAACAACACCCTCATGGTTGGATATGACCTAACTGTACCTGCCCTGGATATGTACATCCCACACTCATACAACATAAATGACATTACCATAGCTTTTGTTATCCTTTCTACATACAGGTGGCTACAGTTATTACACACATGCACATGGCAGATAGCATGCTAACAGTATATAAGGTGTGATATCTATGTTAAAAGGGTAATATTCCCTCTCTACTGGTCACCCATGACACCTATCATATCATACAACAACCCATGTGGCATGTATGTCATTAGACATGTCCACCTAATGCAATGCCTACAAACATACCCAAATAACAGGATCATAGGATCTACACAAGGCCTGTATTGACAGACTCAGGGAAATCCAGCTCTGCTCTGTATGTTCCTGAGTAGTCACATGTACAGCCATGTGTGCCCACAGCTCCTACATATACCCCATGTCGACAATTGCAAGCCATGCATGCTATGTGCTGTCTGGAAATTAGCCTTAGTGCCACAATAGCCAGTACGTGCTGGGGTGAGATGTTTACAAGCCACAGACCTCTCACATGCTTGAATGAGTGTACTGCCAACTCTAACAGAGCACATTGCTGGCACTCTTCCAGTAAACATGAGGTGTGTGTGGCAAATATGATGTGCTCACTGTTGATCATTACAGTGCCCTGGCTTCACCATGGCACTGTCAAGTAACAGTTTATGGGAGCGTGACATGGAATAATGTTGTGTGTGTGTTTGTCTTGCTGATATGTGCTGTTGTCATATATGTACACTTGTCCACTCAGTAAAGGTGGTTGTGTCCTACCTTTACATGAATACAACATCCATTATGGTGTAATGCTCGGCTATGTTTCACACATGGCGTGGGGAAGGTGTGAAATGTATCCTCTTGACCTGTTAGTCCACTTACTGATGTAGTCCGCATATGTGTACATGTATTGAAGTTTGTTTAGATTCCATGCGTGTGCAGTGTCTGATGTTTGAAGGTGACTGTTGTCTTAGTACATCATGTTGTTGCAATACAGCCTCAACATTGCCAACTGTATATGGTGATATGCTCAAAGTACAGTAAACTGTACATGAGGTAGGGACAGATGTTTGGACATGACTACTAAGTGGTGGGGCTACTTTGCAGATGAATGATTACTGAGGACAGCGCACTGGTGTGTTACAACCATTCCTACAATAACCTGTGTAACTGCTAAGGTCTGGTTTTGTTAAATGAAGTGGAAGACAGACAATGTAGAATGCAATAAGGGTGACACTGAAGGCAAACCTCTTGACACCTGTAACAGTAATACCTCCCCTGTACATATATTGTGCATATATCAGCACAGTTGGCAAAGGAAAGAGTCAGTACACTTTGTAGCGAATGCGATAGGGCTGTACTTCTGTAATACCTATCATGAGATAGACAGGTGTTTGATTCACAGTACTGGCACGTGAGGGTGTGTGTATGTCCATATATGTCACGTATGGTTGGGAATACATCCCACATGTTTTTTACTCTCCTAAACACTGTTGTTGACATCAGTACAGAGTGAAGTGTAGAAAGAAAGGCATAGGCAGGTGGTTGAACCTCACACATGTCAAGTGTCTGTATGTGTGTGACATAGGTGTATATCTTTGTGACTTCCACAGTGTGTGTGTGTGTGTGTGTGTGTGTGTGTGTGTGTGTGTGTGTGTGTGTGTGTGTGTGTGTATGGCTGTCCGTGTGTATGGCTGTCTGGTCCCTGGAGTGAGGCTGTATTTTACCATAGTGAGATGTTAATGCCCCCTCCCCCCATCCATTCAATGCAATCTAGTATCCCTGTTGATATCATCAATCTTAGACAGGCATTATAAACACCTGTTAACATGTACACACTGGGGTGCGACTTGTTGTTACATAGCCTACTGATGAAACCCCCCCCCCACATACACTCACTGCACTGTAGTATCCCTGTCGATGTCCTCGATCTTAGACCATTCTGACAACCTGTACATGTGTAATCTCTGTGGTGCATTTTGTAATTGCGTAGTACTATAATGATGATTTGCCCATAGGCAGGGGTTCTCATCCGAACACTGGCAACTGTGTGTGTGTTACTGGGTCTGTGAATCCCTGAGTGTGTGGGTGTGTCTGTGTTTGCATCCTGTCATGGCAGGGGGTATTACTGCTTCCCAATGAGAAGCCACTATTTCCACTGGCCTTTAGCCTTGTCATCCGCTATACAACTCTTTTACCTCCTCCCCGCTCCAGGTAACTATACCTGTGATGTCACCCACTATGAATGTGACAGCTCTAAACACAGTAGCTTACTACACAGCTATCATGCTCTTGGATCATTAGAACAGTAAACATAATTGAAACATGGGAGATTATAACTGTGATGTGGAAGCTACAAAGTGCATGCAGGTATTGTCATACAGACCTGTGAGTAGTCAACATGTACATATGGGACACTAACTGCAAACACTGACATCCCCCGCACATGCAACTACACCTGAAAGAGGAAGGCAGAACATCAAGATCAACATGCTGTTAGTGTTGTTACGCATGATACATACTGTCAAATGTACAAAATGCATTCTAAAACTGTAATACATGGTATGTCTGCTGCCTGTCAACACTGCTCAACAATATTAATCTACAATTGTCTAACTAGTATGTTCACCCTGTGAATCAGACCATATGAGCATGTCCCTGCACTGATGGTGTGGATGACAGGGATGTGGCACAGGCATCGTCATATGCACAGGGTAATAATGTTTGCCAGAGGCCTAGGCTATGCCATTGGATGACATCATGTGTGTGTGTTAGGACCTGTGATATCATTGGGCGTGTGTGGATGTTATGAGTGTGTGTGTTGAGGTGCCCTACATTTGTTTCTGGTGTGTGTGTGTGTATGCATGCATACAGGTGTAGCATGTGGCTGGCCTACACAGGTGTATTATTGACAGCTGCAGACTGTACAACGCAGATTTGAAAGTTCATGCTGTCCAGCCATGGCCACATGACCTGCACCTGCCAGCAGTTGCACGGGCACTACCAGGCAGAGGTCCAGATTGGGTACTGTCTGATGACACATGTCCACTGGAATTGTGTCCTTGTTGGGACCATCCAGGACCACATGCACATGGCCTGCTGTGTCCTGCTGTAGACTGCACAGCACCAGCTGCATTGGGATTTAGGTTCTCCAAGACCCTATCTGGATGAACAGGTGCTATTTCTGTAGGTGCAGTACTTCCCATGCCACAGTGCTGCGCAGCACGGAAGGTATTGTTGCTGCCATTATGATTAATGACACAGCTATAGAATGCTCTGTGGTTGGCCTCATATGTGGCTGATTAGTTTCACAGTAGCTTTGTGTGGTTTTATATGGTGTATCTGCATCTTACTGAGGCTGACCTGGGATCACCTACACTCATGTGTGGTCACTCTTGCAACAGTTACTACCTTCTGTGGTACAGTTTAAAGCATGGTACCGCCAGTTTGCCTTCTTGTTTGTGTTGGTTGAATATTGGTTCTGTTTCAATGGCACACTCACTGCATGTATGTGACTGCTTAAGGTTAATTTGTATAGGATTCAGCATTTGCACATGCATTGTCCATCTGAATGGGTGCCATGATAGTCACCACTTTGCTCTTAGGAAGCATAACATTGGCTTTGGAGACTGACTATGTGTAGCATACTGTTAGCCCTGTTTGTGTGACTATTGTGATCCAGGTCATTGGGGTTGATGGAATCCAACATACATTGAGCACAGGTGTTGGTACATGAGGAGTCTTTCCAGTTCATAATGAAATAGTTGAGAGCAGCCATTATTATGGTTTGCTGTCTCAAACCTAATCTTCCCCATTACAGCACATTATGACAGTTGGGAAATCTGCGGCATGGTGGGTGATCCGTCGTAAGGTGCAGTTTGAATTCCACTTTGGCACAAAGGTAGTTGCTCAGCATAATACATCTGAAGTTATGCAAGTGCAACTAGCGTGGGGGTGTACATATCCTTCAGGAATATGGACACACCTGTGGCCTGTGTGTTCCAATAAAGGATAATGGGCAAGAGGTAAGGTATGTGTTATAACATGGTCATGCAGGTGTGCTCTCTGAAGCATTGAAACATGTCTCAGCCACTGCACAAATATGTTCTCCATGTTAGGGATTGACATATGTGAGCCCATATAATGTTTTTGATGTGTATCATTGTGTAGCGAGACTCGCAGTTTATTGCTTGGCTGTCCCTGTAACAGCAGTAGACCTTCACTTGAACTGTGCATGATGAAGGCACTATAGGGGAAGCATGAGCCCTAGGCAGTATCCAGATTCCCAGGGGTGACAGGTGCAGACCCTGTCTGGCAAATCATCATGGTCTGTCAACCATGTTATCCCAGGCAGACAGATACTGGATACCCTTTGACTTGCACCACTACATTAGACAATTGTGGAATACAATCCTTTTGTCCCTGTACTGCAGTATCATTCTGACCAATGGCAGAATGCTACCCAGGCCTTGGGACATACCTGCATGGGCTACAAGACCTGACAGTTCCTACATGTGTTTCCATGCAGTCCAGGCTACTGCATCACATGTCCTGCACAACAACATGGAATATGCCAGAGCCATGTGTATATTTCAAAAGGTGGTCTGAATGTATGGGTATGTGGCTAATCATGTCAGACAGGCAGCTGACAGTATGTATGCCCTCATATACATTGGTGTGTAACATAGTGCTAGAGTTTGCATTCACAAATGAGTACTGTTGAGCATGTTTCCGGTCACGTGTTCTGAGATGTGGCACAATTATGCAAACTATGTCATACAGTTTGTGTATTTCATTGTCTGTTTCTTCCAGCTTGGGAGGTCACTTGTTTGGCCAGATACTTTGAAACATCTGTGAATGTGTGTGATTTCTGGTAGTGTGTGTGGGTGTCCTTACTGTGTTCTGGTAAGGGTATGTGTTGGTTGTGATGATGAGATGCATGTGTTAACCTACACCTCATGACTGTCCAGTCCAGTCATGGCTGTAAACTGGACTGCCCTCCAGCTTACCCCTGTAGTTGCATTCCAGACAATGTGTGGGGTGTGGTGTTAGGTGGGTTTGGCAGTTTACATGGCATAGAGATTACATTCCACCAGGATGGCCACATACACAAAGCTGACATTAGTAAACACCAGTAGCTGACAAGTGGACATGCCTGTATGAGCATTCAGTACTACAAGTACCAAGTACCATATTTAGTTTACTTATTGCTTAGGAAGATGTTTTCGACAGTGATGCTCACATGTAAATATTTGTGTTGTGGACATGACAACACTGGCTATTACAGAAACATTGTAGCTACCTTTAGCAGCAATCCTCCTCTGAGGAGCACACCACATCCAGATAGTTGATTACAGATAATGCAAGTGTCTACAGGTCTGTTTCCTTCTCTGGGTATATACTCAGATATCCACCAGGACCATGAGTTCTGTTGGGCACAGACACCCACTCCCCAAACAGAGTCATGTATCAATAGACTCTAATGCCACTATCAACATGATCAGGATATAATCAGATAGTGTAAGCCATCACCTATGAAGTGGCTATTACACATGGGCAGCAGTCTCCTACATCTTGCACTCCTACTGCAGATGTTACACTGGAGTTAAAGATGATATGCAACCTGTTTCATTACCAGTACTGTACACTACCTTACATACAGTATGTGTAAGTGGCTGTTAGGTTGGCAATGAGAGGTTAGGCTACACAAACCTGGTAGTTCAACCAGTATGTCTCTACTCTCAATATCCACTCTATGTAGGTGTGCACATAGCCATTAGGCCCAGCCCTGTAACAAGGGTCACTACACATTTGTATAACATGTACACATGCACAACTGTTATTGCTTGCAAACAATACTAGAGAGGTCCAGCCCTGGAACAAGGGTCACTACACATTTGCATAACATGTACACATGCACAGCTGTTATTGCTTGCAAACAATACTATAGAGGTGGATATTACATGTGTTATGTGCATGGATAGTTACCTAGCTTTTCCAATTATCTTTGCTATCATGCTGCTAAACTGTCAGATGAATACAAGTGATATATATCCAGTCATTGAGTATTGTAATTGCCAATAGACATAACTACTGATCTGAAGTAGGGACTTCATTTGTCAGCAACCTTTGGGATATGGATCCGATCCGGCAACTTCTATCACAGCATAGATCTGAGCTCCTAGTTCCTCCCCTTACCCATAATCCCCTGCCTACCCTGACTGACCTCAGATCTAGTTTGCCGCTCTTCAAGCAACAGCTAGATTCCAGAGCTCTTGGCGATTTTGTGAGAAAAAAGTTATTTTCTTCTTATTCTGATTGAGTGGTTGTGTGTGCGTGTTAGGTTTACCCTTAATGCTAAAACCTCTTAATTTTAGCTTACTCAGCTTAAATTTTAATTTAAATTTTTCCTCCCCACTGGTCGTAGCATGTGTGTGTGTCTTGACTGTAGGGGCCTAGTGAGTGTGCTTTACTTTAGTTATGTCGGAGGCCCCTAAAGCCATTTTTTTTTAAATGCACCGAGTGTGGTCACAAGCTTTCACCGGCTGATGGCCACACTCGGTGCATTAGGTGCCTTGGGGTTGAACACCTCTCTTCGGGTTGTACGATTTGCATGGCGTTCAACCCCAGGGCACTTAAGGATCGGAGGTCGAAGCTGGTTCTGGCAGGCCTTTTACCCCCAGACTGTGCTTCGGCCTCTGGTACTTTGGTGACCGCTACCCCCCTGGTAGCGGTCACTCATGCCTCCCTCCCTTCCTCCGACCGGGACTCAACCTCCCGCTTCGGCTCCGGAGGATAGGGAGTCCAGGAAAGAGAAGCGGAGGGAGAAGCACCTTAAGTGGCGGGCCGAGGACTCTTCATCAGCCCCGCCTGCCAAGAGGGCTTCTCCGTCCAGGTCTTCTCGGTCTCCTCCTCCTCGGATCCGATCCCCTTGTTTCTCCCCGGGATCCGAGGAGGAGGTGACCCGGTCCCCGTCGAGGTCATCGAGGAGGCACTCCAGGTCGGCCTCGGTGGCCTCTTCGAGGTCCACCTTTAGCATGTCAGATGCGGACATGGACCGGATGATGAGGAGATTCATCCAGGCCCAGATGCAGATGGGAGTGCTCTTGCCTCCCCCCCACTCCGGGGTGGAGCTCGACCCCTTTTTTCGCCCCTATTGATCCTTCTCTGACCCTGGAGTTCGGAGCACTTGGAGCCGAGCCACGTTGGATCCGGGGGTGGGTCGGAGCCGACCGTGCTGGGCATGTCGGCTCCGTCGGCTCCCTCGAGTTTGTCGGATCCGACCTCTCGGAGCCGTGGGCCGAGCTTCGGATCCGAGGGATTTGGTGTGCTTTCGGCTCCATCCCGGTCGGAGCACACTGGTCCCTCGGATCCGACGTTCTCGGTGCCGGGTCCGATCCCCGCTTCGGATCCGAGTGGGAGTCGGGTCTTGGATCCGTCAGAGAGTTGCTCCCCCTCAGCTTTCGCTGCGGTGGAGAGGGCACTGTCGAGTGCTTCCAGGCCTCCGGTCCTGGCTTCGGCTCCCTCCCACACTCCTTCTCATCTGGTCCTGGCTCCCCTCATCCAGCCCTCGGGGCAGCCTACCTCAGCGCCTCTAGGAGTTCCAGTGGAACAAGATACAGCCCGTGAGGACTCCTCGGACAGCCCCCCCGAGGAGGTTCCTCACAAGGCAAAGTGCAAGAGGAGGCACATAGACTCCCCTGAGAGTCTCACCGAAGATACGAACGTAGATGAAGGGGAAGGCTCCCCTAGGTCACCCCCCGAGGATGTCTCCTTCGGAGACATCATGGAAATGCTCAAAATCAGGGGTGGGTGGTCTGCCCCCAAGGCTTCCTCTGATGAGTCCGTATTCCTTGAGGCGTTTGAGGCAGGACCATCTACCTCTAGGGTGTCCCCACCACCCGACCCCTTGGTGGATCTCATATCCACTAGGGCTTGGAAGGAACCGGACACCGTAGAGCCAATCCCCAAGCGCCCGGACAAAATTTTGAGCCCCCCTGCAGAGAGATCACACTTTAGCAGAGGTCCCCCTGTGGATGCCATGTTGGTGGCTGCAGCCACCAAGAAAAAGTTGGCTCAGGAGAGCCCCACGGTTCATCCTCCGAGCAAGAAGTCTCGTGCGAAGGACCGTCTTGGGAAGCGGGCCTTCAGTTCAGTGACCTTCTCTATGAGGGCCTTGAACTACATGGCACACGTTATTCGGATGCAGCAGGATTTAATTAAGGAATACGCTGCTTCCCCCCCAGGGTCCATGTCGGAGGGAGACAAGGATCTGTACTCCTCCTGAATGGCCACCCTCCGCTCTATTTCTAACACCTCTATGCGGCTGTTGTCTCATGCTACGGAGGGAGCCACTAGACCAGGCGGAGTCGGGCTTGTCATGAGGAGACAGGCCTGGCTCCGTCACTGTGACTTCTCGGAACCCTTTAAGGTGTCATTCGCGAATGCCCCTTTTGATGGTTCTGCACTGTTCGGCAAAACCGTTCGCGACACTCTTGTCCAGAGCGAGAAAGATGGGAAGACTTTGTCTGCCATCAGAGTCCGCTTCTCTGCGCCCCAGAGGTCCTTTTCCAAGAACCAAAAGGGTCATAAAATGATGTGGTTCCGAAAATCGCATCAATCCCAGTCTGCTCAGGACAACCAGTCCTCTCGTGGCAGAGGAGGACAGGGAGGACGCCGCCTCAGAGGCAGAGGGGGTCCCAGGAATTTTGGGTCCAGAGAACCATTCTCTGAGAGGCCCACGCAGAACCCCTGAGGAGTTACCCAGCTGCTCCACTCTGGAGGCAGTCGGGGGGCATTTTTCGTGGCACCTAGCAATGTGGGAGTCCATAACAACAGATCGCTGGGTGCTTCATATTATATCTAGAGGTTACCAAATTCCCTTTATCGTAACCCCCAGAAGCAGAGGCCTCCCCAACATACCACCCAGTCAGAGGGAGGCGGCTGCTGCAGAAATTCAGCAGCTTCTGCAAAAAAGAGCCATCCAGCCCGTCCCCCCAGATCAAATCGGATCAGGGTTTTACTGCAGGTTCTTTCTGGTGCCAAAAAAGACGGGGGACTTGAGGTCCATCCTCGACCTCTCTCTCGTAAACCTGGCGGTACCCAAAGAAAAGTTCCGAATGGTCACGTTGCAATCCGTCCTCCCCTTATTGCGGGAGGACGACTGGATATGCTCCATAGACCTCAAGGATGCGTACTATCACATTCTAATGGACAGGCGTTCCAGGAGGTTTCTCCGCTTCCGGCTGGGAGCCAGTCACTTTCAATTCAGGGCCCTCCCCTTCGGCCTCACCTCAGCCCCCAGGGTGTTCACCAAAGTCCTAGCGATAATAGCGGCCCACCTGGGACTCCAGGGAATTCAAGTCTTTCCATACCTGGACGACTGGCTCCTTACGGCCCCAACAAGGCATCTACTTTGTTCATGCAGGGATTATTTCCTCAGTCTGGCTCCACTATTAGGATTAACCATCAACATGACCAAATCCTCTATGATCCCTACACAGGTGTTGGATTTTATAGGGTCGAGACTGGATTCCAGACAGATGCTTGCGTTCTTGACTCCAGATTGGCTTCGGAACCTGATGTTGCACGTGCAGGCCATCCTTCAACTGCAAACTCCTTTGGCGGAATTGGTCCTGAGGGCCTTAGGATCTATGGTGGCTGCAATCCATCTGCTGCCATTGGCCCAGTTGAACATGAGCATCCTGCAGTGGACCCTCCAGGTACAATGGTCCCTGTCTCGCAACCCCCTTTCTCATCCCATTTCCTTAAGCAAGGTTTGCAGATGGTCACTCGTGTGGTGGCTCCAGTCCCCCAATCTCCACACGGGACATCCCTTCTCACTACCACCGCCAGTCGACACAGTGACCACGGATGATTCTCACCTGGGGTGGGGGGGCATTTTTCAGGCAGGACAGTCCAAGGTACGTGGAACGAAGTAGAGACCTCTTTGCATATCAACGTCCTAGAGATGAGGGTGGTGCTTTTGACGTTGCAGGCACTACACAGCTCTCTCCCGGTAGGGACGATTGCAGTACAGACAGACATGTCAGTCATCTGTTACATCAACAAACAGGGGGGAACCAGGTCTTACCCCCTTTGCCGCATGGCCATGAGAGTGTGGGAATGGGTGATTTCCACCAACCGCTTTCTCATAGCAATGCACATTCCGGGATGGTCCAACATTCTAGCGGACAGGCTCAGTCATACTATCCTGACTCCTTACGAATGGTCTCTCAACCCTCGAGTTGCAGAGCAAGTATTTGCCCGATGGGGCAACCTTGTTGCAACCTTTTTGCCTCTCCTTCAAACAACAAATGAAACGATTACTTCACTCTGATTCCCCCCTCCGGGGGAGTCCCCAAGAGACTCTCTAGTTCATGCTTGGCCTCCCGGTCTGCTTTATGCTTACCCTCCTCTTCCCCTGATGTTGAAATTATTGCAGAAAGCCAGGCAGTTGGGGAGCAAGATGATCCTCATTGCCCCATTCTGGCCTCGTCAGACGTGGTTCCCTTACCTATGGTCTCACCTAGTGTATCCACCATGGAGTCTGGATCCCCTCCCGGATCTCATTTCTCACCCTCTCAATCTCCCGACTCCGAACCTGGTCAACCTCAAGCTGACGGCTTGGTTGCTCCAGTTCCACTCCTCATAAGGACTCCCGGGATCTCATCACCTGTCAAAGCCATTCTTGTAGCAGCTCACAAGCCTTCCACCAGGAGGGTTTATCGGAGTAAGTGGAAACGCTTCACCATTTGGGCAGAATACCATCGTTTAGACCCTTTTACAGCCCCGATAGCGTCGGTTCTAGATTTTCTAACCTCTCTCTTTCGCCTGGGGGCTAGTTTTTCCACAGTCAAGGTACAACTTGCAGCAATCTCATACTATCACGTGGGGCAAGAGTCTGGCCCTCTTATCACTTCCAAACTGTGTAAGACCTTCCTCAAGGGTACCTTCCTCCTTAGGCCTCCAGTCAAAGAGGTGTTACCTCCATGTGATTTATCCCTAGTCTTACAGGCCTTGATTAGTCCCCCTTTCGAACCGGCGGCCACGGTTGATCTCAAAATTCTCTCTTGGAAGACAGCCTTTTTGGTGGCCATAACTTCAGCCAAAAGAGTATCGGAATTGCAAGCTCTTTGTGTCAAACCACCATATTTGGTCTTTCACCCGGATAGGGTTTACCTCAGGATCAATCCGTCCTTCCTACCTAAGGTATCTTCAGAAGCAAACATTACTCAATCTATCAATCTCCCAGTGTTTTTCCCCAACTTTCAAAACAAAGGAGAGTACAAGCTGCATTCCTTAGATGTACACAGGCAACTACATTTTTATATTCATAGAACTGCTGATCATAGGCAATCCGATCAGTTGTTTATCTCCTTTGCCAAAAGTAATTTCGGAAAGCCAGTTTCTAAAGTTTCTCTCTTTCTATGAATCTCGAGTTGTATTCTCTTAGCATATCAGAGCTCGGGAAGGCCTGCACCTCAAGGAGTCCATGCTCATTCTACTAGGGCCATTGCCACATCGGCGGCCTTTCAAGCTAGGGTTCCACTGGATGACATTTGTTCCGCAGCCACTTGGGCTTCATCTCACACCTTTATCAGCCACTATAAAATAGATGTTGTCTCCCGAGGCAGGGCGCCCTTTGGCTCTGCGGTGCTCCGGAATATCCTTCCATGAAGGCCACCCAAGATTTAGGTAGCTGGGGACTCTGTCCCAAAGGTTGCTGACAAATGAAGTCCCTACTTCAGATTAAGAAGTTATGTACTCACCATAACGTTCCATCTGAGTAGGTATCTTCATTTGTCTGCAACCATCCCCCCTCCTTCCCCCTGACCAAAATGATCGTTCTGGAGGTTCTTAGCATCTGTTCCCTTTGGGACACTTTTATCAGCTGTGCTATGGGGCAAACTTGATCTGAGGTCAGTCAGGGTAGGCAGGGGATTATGGGTA
>NC_056733.1:139474917-139624917 GCF_019279795.1 Protopterus annectens
ATGTAATGTGAGACAATAAATTACACTCCTAACTACATTAGGCATAGCCCCTCACTGACACACTTCAAGGGGAAACCTTGTTGTGTGAATGAGTAACAGAATATACTCCCCTGGGATCATGTGTCCCCGAACCATACAGCCAGGGGGTGGGGAGCCTGTCTGGTTTGATAGCTGCAAGACCTGTTGGGGAAATTGAATGGTGTTGAGTTGTCACATTAACATGCCTTCTTTAGATCACTAAGTGCCCCTATCACCCACCACCACCCCAGTCTTCAACAGCTTCCGGCAACTCTGCCTGGAATTGCTTCTTTGGCTATGCTTGACAGAGGCTCAGTTACTTCACCAATGGTGCGGAGAAAGCCAACACACTGTAGCTATGCTTCTAATTGCCCTTGGGCAGATAGGTAATAGGCTGTCTGTGAACCTCTAAAGTGCAGGCCATCACAGCCATAAGATGTGACTAAACAGACTTTCAGATCACAATATACAGTGAGAAATCACCATGTAGTCAGGAAACAGTTAAGTACAGCAAGAACATACTGAACACTGATACTTAGTCACTCCAAAAGCCTTTCTTGGAAGCTAGAAGACTTGTATAAGTTTAAGGCTTTCTATTGCTTACCAGTAGGTTACCTACAGGAGAGATGAGAAACAAGCACAGATGGGAAACATGCATGCAACAATACCATACCGGCTTATGTGTCAGCCTTAGGCCTTGGAATACTGGCTAAGGATATTGGCATCCCCATGGTGCCTTTTTTAGGAGAGTCTCAAAGGTGAATACCAGCTCCGTAAACAGCACAATAGCAGAATCAATGAGGGTTATGCTACTCAACACTAGGGGTTGTGATCACAACATGCATGCATTCACAGCACTCCTCAGGATGGACAACGTCAACATCTGTGCAGTAACTGAGACCTGTCTTAAGACTCCTGAGAGCACACCAGCACTACCAGACTACAACCCATACCACACATTTCAGCCACATACATGGACTGACACAGACATGGAGGGGGTGTATCCATATTCATCAGGGATACCTACACCTCCAGGTTAGTGGGGCAGCATGATACCTCTGAGATTATCCACGTGCAGCTAACATCAGCCACAACTGCAATGTAAACTGTGGCCTGCTACATATCACCCTTCATGACCCAGGACCACCACTCCACCTACCTGGAGATGTTGGAGAACATGACAGTCCTAATGCACACCCTGGCATTGGTCGATGTCAACTACCCTACCATTAACTGGGAAACTTACTCAAGTACTCACTTCCAGACCCAGTGCTTCCTGGAATTTATCACCTCATATGCCCTGTATCAGGTGGTAACCTCCCTAATGAGGGGTGGAAACTTACTAGAAGTGGTCATCACCAACATGGACAACAGGTGCACCACAGCAGAAGTTAACTGGCACTGGTTAGATCTGACCATGAACTATTCTGTTTTCACACCCAAACATCTCCGCCACCCATGGAAACCACAGTGTATACCTTTCCTACAGCTAAATTTACACTACTAGTGACAGGGGTGGGGGGTTTTGCAGCCCCCATGCTAAGGAGAAACACTGCTCAAGGTACAGACAGATTTACAAATGCAATCTATAAGCACCTACATGGATGTATGGATCATGTCATCACTGGTAAACCAAGACTCACTCCTCCTAGACAAGGACACCAGTCTGGTTGGCCCCTGAGATAAACAGGCTATACTACAGAAGTAGGACAGTGTTCCAGATAAACAGCAAATCCCACAAAGGGCAGACATCTGTGACCACTCATGACACCATACAAGGCTAACATCAGCAGGAAAATACACAAGGATTCGAAAGATAACCACAAAGCCTTCTTTGGCTATGTCAAGGATCTAACTGGTGACACACAGATTTGCACTGTGCCGGTGAAATATAGCACAAAATATGCTGACCCTACTGATATCGCCAACATCCTTGCAGATACATTCAGTGCATACTTCACCCCCTAAAGAACCCACAACACTACCCGAAAGGTACAATATCCCACACATCAGAGACACACAGGTGGAAATGGCCCTCTCTAACAGCATAACACAGCATTAATGGAGGCACATGTTGTCCCAGACTGCATCTTGCAAACTGTATAAGACAACCTGACCCCCCCACCTAATTAAGCTTTTCAACCTCAGCCTCTCCACAGGCTACATGCCCATACAATTGCACGTGGCAACAGTTATTCCACTTCATCAAGGTGGAATCACAACTGACCATGGTAACTACCACCCCATAAGCCTGACTAGCCTGGTCTGCAATGGCATGGATTGCATCCTCATGGCACTCATTAACAAAGACATTGGTAACCTCCAAACATGTGACCCAACCCAGGTCAGCTTCGTTGAGTGCAGTTCATGCCTACTGAACCTGTTTGACGTCTTACATACAGTCACCAAGACATTAGATGACGGGAGAGGTGGTTCACACATACTACCTGGACCTCGCCAAGGCTTTTGACACATGCCTCACTCAGGTATTATTGATAAACACACCAGCCTTTACATACACCCATACATCACAGGTTGGGTTGCCAATGGGCTTACACACAGAACCCACATGGTACGACTAGTGGTCTCCAGGTCCAACTCATGACCAGTCATGACTGGTGTCCCACAGGACTCCATCCTGGGAGCACTACTGTTTGGCATATACTTCTCAGAGGTACAGGCAAACACAGGTGGACTACGGCAGACCATGTTTGGCAATGACTGCGAACTGAAAGCCATGATTGATAGTCCAGCTAACACAGACATCCCTCATGGGGCCTCACAGAGACCGACACACGGTGTCAAAGTCAGGGCCTCCAGCCAAGTGCTACTAACTGCATGGTCATTCCATTGTGGAATATTAAGCACCTACATATTAACACATAAGTGGGAGCCACTTTAATATGGATGAGGTAATGGGGTATCTGGGGACTAAGGTAGATAGTGATCTCCCCTTTGACAATCATATCTCCAAAGTAGTTAGGACATCCTTCTCTGTAGGCCATTTGATTACTAAAGGGTTCCCATCTAGACATACTGGGGTTATAGTGCCCCTTTACTCATCACTCATCAGTCTCATTATAGGGTATATTAACCCATTTGGGATGTACCTCAGAAGACACTTCCAACAGCTGGAAGGTCCACGAATGTACCTCGCCAAGTGGATTACTGGCCTCAAACATATGCCCTATGCAGCCAGACTGAATAAACTCCTGCTTTACTTAGTGGCATCCCGTTTACCCAGAGATGATCTCTGCTAGCCAACACAGCCATGTCAATCTCAGCTCTAATGGATATGCTCCACCTATGGGAATCCATGTCACAGTGAGCCACACACTGTAGTGAGCTGAACCTTGCCACAACAATAACTGGAAGATGCTGGAGGGACAGATTCCTGTCACAGACACTCCCCATACTTTGAAACAACATCCCTAACTACATTATACAGAGCCCGTCACTAACATTTTGCAAGAGAAACCTTGAAGAGTGGATGGGGAACAGTAGATGCACCCCAGGGATCCCGCCATTGGCTCTGCTCCACAGAGGGACAGTTAATGAATCAATGAGGTGGCAAAAGCTGGCACATTTTGGCTAGGCTTATGAATGGCCTCTGGCAGTTGGCCAAGTACCTACCTTTGAACCTATACATACAGTATCAGCACATGCTGATAGATTAAGTTACTGTTCAGGTGTTGACTTACCTTGTGCCAATGGCAGTTGTGTGTGCAATAGTTGAGGGCTGCCTATGTTGGATGCACACAGTAGACTGCCTATACATGACAATTTATAGGTAGTCTTGTGTGTGTGCCATCCATTTTTACTGTGTATGCAGGTGGAGAAAGGTGTCAGTCCCTAGGTGCCTACACTGTCAGTGTGTGTGCTATACATTCCCTCCTTGCCAAGGCATGGGCATACTGGGCATGCCTCCGTCTGTCAACTGGGGCTGGCTCAGGATGTTTGTGGTATGAGTACCTCTGTGCCTGTGGGGCCCTTGGCAATGGTGGTGGGCTGTGAGGGCCTTCACCATTCTGTCCCTGCTGCAGCTGTTTCCGCAGGATCATATTGTGTAGCATGGCACATACTATGAAGATGTGGGCACACATGCCTGGAGAATACTGCAAGGCTCTACCAGATATGTCCAAGCAACGGAACTGTGATTTCAGCATCCCAAACCCATCTCTATGATGATTCTGGTTTGTGCATGTGCCTCATTATGGCATTCCTGCATTGGTGTGTGTGCATTTCTGATGGGAGTCATCATCCACGGTTCCAGTGTATAGCCAGCATCCCCCACCAGGTGGCCATTTGGGATGTCCCCCCTGGCAAATAACTGATACAGCTGTGAGGCATGCCAGATGTGGGAGTTGTGATAGCTTCCAGAGCTGCCAGCACACACATCCACAATAATGCCCTGGGCATTGCACATAACCTGGCAGTTGATGGAGGGGTATCCCTTGCCGTTTATGTAGTGCCTACCCTGCTCACCAGGTGGTGACTTGATGTGTATGTGCGTGCAGTCTATTGCACCCAGTACCTCGGGTATTCTGCTACATGGTGGAAGAGATGCATATTGCTGGCCAACACCTCCTGCATTCAGGGGAAGTATATGTGGTCATTGGCATGTGTTAACATGGCATCCAGGAACTGGTGTAGTACCCTGGATGCTGATGCCTGTGAGATCCCCATGATATCCCCAGTTGGTCTTTGAAAGGTACCTGTAGCTAGTATTCTCAGGCTTACACATACCTTCGTATCCACTGGGATGGGTTCCCCTCTGTTTGTTCTGGCTCTCAGGCATGGCCGGCACAGCTCCTCAAGTTGCTGTAGGATGTCCCTGTCCACCCTGTAATGCTCTACTATCTCCAGATCATGTAGACCCTGGTAGGTTACCCTGGGTCTGAACACTGTCCTCCTCCTCTGGTGCCTGATGTGGTCATGTCCATCATTCTCCACACCACCATCAGTCTCCAACACATGCTGGTGGATTAAAGCTATGGCAGCCCCTAGCATGTACATACTAAAAGTTCCCCGTCTGTATACACCACTGATGCAGAGTGTATGGGAATACACAAATGTGTGTGAGATGCTTTCACACTTTATACTATTGTGCTATGGATGCTGCTGATGTCATTGGGTGTGTATGAGCTATTCCAGCTGCAGAGTGTCTTAATTATGGGTTTTACAATGAGTACTGCAAGTGTGGGGCCTTTACTGTGGAGTTATGCTTGCCTGCCGTGATTAATCTGTAGCCCTTTAATTCACTTTTAAACCTGGATCCCCTCCAATTATCAGGCATGCATCCACCTGCCATCTTTCTTGTTTTGTACTTTACCTACCCAGTCATTGCAAAATGTGTCTTGTAGCTGATATACTGCAAATTGGCTTTGTTCTGCTTTGACACTTTACTGTTTTCTTTGCAGTACAGCCCCTCCCCTTTCCTGTTCTGCAGGTAGCTGCTTGCAGCCTTGTTAGCTGTTGTCAATGGCCCACTGTAGGCTCCTAGGTGTTAATTAGTCATTTGTACTCCAATTTTCCTGCTGCAGCATTTCCTTATTTTTTTCCTATATCCTTCCTGTTTCAGCTGCAGTGTGAGCCGCGGAAACCCATTTACCGGGTTTACGCACGTTTTCATCTCCGTTCACATGCATACTCGGTTACCTTGTGTACTCTCAGCAAAGCTATGTCCAGTTCAACACACCCCTGTCCTGCAGCTTTTCATAGCTAGGGGCAAACCGGTTAAGCAATGCTCCATTGTGCTTACACCAATGGTGACACACCCCTCTCTTTATGCCATCTTTATCTCAAGGGCACACCTCGGTGTTATAACGCTATGCTGTGAAGTGCATCCTTACACCAGCAGGGAATCTGTGATTCACTATTACTCCTCTCATTTGCATGGCATTGCCTACTAATTCCTAGCTACTGTGCATAACACTGTCACAGCCTCTTAGCAACCCTTGCACCATAGTATGGTGTAGCATGCCTGCCATTGACTATTATGGGGAAATCATGATATGTGTTACATTGCCATTTTATTCTATATTTTTATATTTTCCTTGCAATCCCCTTTGCAAGCCGCTGCCCTGCACTTCCACGTCACAATAGTGCGACTATATATATTAAATGTTACTTTTATATTTTGTACATTTTTTTATGCCAATGGCTATATATTTAGCCATTGGCATATATTAACAATATAATACATGTGTTTGGTCAGCTGTCATGGCTCCGATTTTATGTTTGCACAAATGTAAACCTTTGTCTACGGTTTACATTTCTGCATGCTTACACTACACCTGCATCACTTCCCAGATCGCTACATACCTTCATTTGCATACTACACTGCTGCACATGGGGTAATTAGCATACAGGGCCTGAGGGTTGTGCGGGCATAGCGTACGCAGGTAGTGCATGTGGGAACAGCTCATACCTGGATCACTCAGCGGCCATATTTGGTGTTAGAACGCCGACACTACGCCTGCACTTGGCGCAAGCTTTATGAATCCCAGGGATGGTCAGCTTTGCTCTCACACAAATTTAGAAATAAGTGCTATTTCAATACATTTTTTCTCCCTTTTTATTCCTGTGTATATGTAGTGTATTTGTTACATACAATTGCTGGTATTTTTCTTAAGGATTTAGAATTTTATAACTTTTATCTTTACTTGTAACCCTTCCTCTTACACCATTGGTGTATTCCTTTGAACCATCGTTGGTACCCCTTTTTCCCTTTTTTATTCCTCATTACTCTTTTCAAAAAATTAAAAAAACAAAAAAACAAAATTTTTTTCTTGCTGTCTTTGCTTCTTCCACCATGTCTAACAAGGACTTAAAAAGTGCAGGAAATGTGGCCATAAGCTACCTTGTTCTGATGCTCATGGTCTCTGTGTCTATTGTTTAGACACTGAACATCTTAAAATGTAATGTAGTGTTTGCAAAAGTTTTAATCCGTGAGCAATAGTGGACCATAACGATAAATTGAATATAAAAGGACTACTGCGTAACACCTTTTCAGAAGCCATATCTGGGGCTCACCCCTCCAAGATAGCTTCTAAGGATGCTCCAAAAAAGTCCCTTAAAAATTTAGGTTCTTCGAACCTGTCTTCAACAGAGCCTCCACACAAAAGGTCCTAGTTGGATCCGAAGCCATCTGGCTCCAAGACTTCCACAGGATCACCTAAAATGTCTTCAGATCTGAGTACTTCAGATTCTAACATAGTTCTTCAGATCCAGTACTCTCCCTCTATAGACCTAGTTTCATCTAGGGCCCATCTCTCTTCCTTGAGAGATGGCATTCCAAATCATCATCTGTTGCTTCATCTCTTTCTCATCAAAGCTGACATGGATAGAATGATGAGAAATTTTTCTCAGAGCAGATACAGATGAGAGTTCTCCCAGCTCCTAACCCAAGGGTCAGGAAGCTTTGGCCAACTCTACTCCTCCAATATCAGCTCCTTCTCCAATTTGACATTTCATTTTGGAGTCCTTGGATGCAAGTTTCTCTGAGTGCCCCAGCTGCAACAGGTTTTGAGCTGAGTAGCTGTCGGAACTGAAGCATCCTGGTTGAATCTGAGGTGTTGGAGTTGACTCCAAAGTTTTCCGAGCTGTCTCTTGCCCCTTGGAGCCTCAGCCCTGGGCAGCTGAGCTGTGACTTCTGCCAAAGATAGATTGCCTTCAGAACAGATGAAACTGATGGGGCAGAAGCATGGCTTCTTGCTCCATTGGGTTCTTTCCTCTGGGATGGTCTGCCTTTGAGGTAGTGGAGTGAGTGTTCTCTGCGACGGTCTCTCCTCCCTCGGATTTTCCTTCAACATCTTTTGTCTCTGTGCCATGAGCCTTGACATTCGACTCCACAAAGACAGCCAGTCCAACCCCTCCAGACTATCCAGCAGGGTATCACTGTCTCTTCCAACACTTCCCCAGAACATCCCAAGTACCCAGGAAGAGAAATTACAAAAGGAGGCACTTGGATTCCTCACAGGAATCTATCATGGAAGATACTGATTTTGATGAAGGGGAAGGATCCCCTAGACCAACACCCAAAGATATCTCATTTGGAGACATTCTGTAGATTCTCAAACAGTGAGGTGGTTGGTCCTCTCAAAAGCCTTCTCAGGAGGAATCTGCATTTTTGGAGGCATTTGGATCTGTCCCATCTGCCTCCTGGGTAACCTACACACTGATGAGCTCATTGATTTGATCTCTCAGCAGGTATGGAAGGAACCTGATGTGGTTGAACTTATCCCCAAGAGACCAGACCAAATTCTGGCATCTCTGACAGGAAGGGAATACTGCAGCAAGGGAACACCAGTAGATGCCATTGTCATGGTGGTGGCCATGAAGAAGAAGAAACTTGCAGAATAAAGTTCCACTGTCCATCCCTAGTCCCCATGACAAGATATCATATGAGAATTCTTCAGTGGATGATAGCATCCCAATGGTCAAGTCTTTATCAGCAGATTTCAGTTCAAATAAGGTCACACAGGCATGCAAAAAATACCTTTAGTGGTGGATAAGATCAGATAGGCTTTTACAAGGCCATCCATTCATTCTCCCTCAGGCCAAGGCTATAGTGACCATAGACACATCCCATATTGGGTGGGGGGCACTTTCTGGGGAAATCAGTCCAAGGCAGTTGGCCCTCTAAAGAGCCAATTTGCATATAAATGTCGTGGAGATGAGAGCAGTGTTTTTAGCACTGCAAACCTTTCAGAATGTTGTACCTCTGGAAACAATTGCAATCCAAACTGAAAACATGTCAGTAATTTGGTACATCAACAAACAAGGAGGAACCAGGTCTTACCCCTTGTGTCTAGAAGCACTCAGAGTTTGGCAATGGGCAGTCTCATCCAACAATTTTCTGACAGCAATGAACATTCCGTGGAAGTCTAATGTGATAGCAGACAAATTGAGCAGGTCTGTTCTACTACATCATGAGTGGTCTCTCAACAATACAGTGACGGAAGTGATTTTTCATCAGTGGGGCCAACCTTGCTGCAGTCTTTTTCCATGTCCCCTAAACAACAAGCGCAGCAGGTTTTTACCCTAATCCTCTGAATGGGGGAATCACTGCTCTTCTCTTCAATTGGCCCTCTGGTCTTCCCTATTCTTATGCACCATCTCCATTGATTTCCAAGTTTCTACAGAAAGCTTCAAGGTTGAAGAGCAAAGTCATTCTCATTGCACCTTACTGGCCTCGACAGGTTTGTTGCCCTTCCTCTGACCTCATCTTCTTTACCCACCTTGGATTCTGGATCCAATTCCAGACCTGTCTCAACCGACAGGCATGATTCATCTGGTTATCTCAAACTTCAAGCTAACAGCATGGTTTCTCTACTTACATTAATAGCCAGATAATCAGTGCTGTTGTCTCCTGTTCATCATATACTTTTGTCTTCCCATAAATCTTTGACTAGGAAAATCTACAAGAGTAAATGAAAGTGGTTTGTTGGGTGCATCAAAAACATACCGATCCCTTTTCAACCCCTGCAGACATTTTTAATGAGGGCGCTATCTCCTCTACTATTAAAATTCAATTGGCAGCAATCTCTAACTTTCATGTAGGAGCTGACAATTCTTCTCTGGCCTCCACTAAGATATGCAAGGCTTTCCTAAGAGGCACTGTTTTACTTAGACCACTTTATAAAAATCCTACTCCTCCATGGGATTTTGAATCTTATGTTGCAGGCCTTAATCTATTTCCCCTTCAAACCAGCAGGGAAATTTGATCTTAATTTCTGACCTGGGAGACAATATTTTAGTGGCTATTACCTCTGCTAGGACAATTTCAGAACTTCAAGCATTGTCCTCTAAACCTCCTTACTTGATTTCCCATAAGGATAGGGTGACATTAAGAAACAACCATTCCTTCCTTCTCCTCTACCATTAAAGTTAAATTGGCATACTCCTAAGGTAGTGTCAGAATTCAAAATGAATTAGTCTATTAACTTGACCATTTTCTTCCCAAAATTTGAAAGCAAATGTGAATATATGTTACATTTGCTGGATAGACAGTTACATTTCTACTTGCATAGAACAAAAGAGAGAAGAAAATCTGTCCAGTTATCCTTTGCAGATAAATTATGCAAGTCAGTAACAAAAGTAACATTAGCAAGGTGGTTTACTGATTGCATAGAATATGCCAATAATAAATCAGGCATTACATTGCCAAAACCTTTAAGAGCTCACTCTGCTAGATCTATGGCAATGTTGTCAGTATTTTTTATCCAGTCATTCCATGGATGACATATGCGCAGCAGCTACTTGGGCTAATCCTTGTACTTTTATTGCTCATTACAATATCTCGTCTCAAGGAGAAGAGCAGCCTTTGGTTCAGCCATGCTTAGCAGCATCCTTCCTTAGTGTCTGTGATACCCCACCACTGGACCAATAATCAGGGAGCCTCAATCCTCATCACTAGCACCAGTAGGGAATGTACATTGGGAGGATGACATGCACATACACAGTATTTCCAGATGCAGCTCTCTGTATCAAGTGCAATTTCCCTTAAGAGCACACAGAAACCACAGTCAGTCTGAGGGTGATATTTCCCTCTTTCTCCAGATCCCCATTAAGACTCCCCACTGGCACAGATATAGAGTTTAGTCCTTGGCCAGGATTCCAAGCCAAGACCTCCAACACTCTCTCTGTCCAACCAGTGCTTTGTGTCCCTGCCCAAGTAGCTGACACACACACACTCTTGGAAATTTGTTTTACACACACATCTGGGAAAGGCTGGCACACATTTACTAGCTATGCCCCCTTCTGTCCAGACTATAAGGTAGTTATCACTGTCACCAGAACCCATTATCAGCTACTTTAAGGTCCTTAAAAAGGGTGTCCAATCCTACTATATAATGTTACTATTAATACAAATGGTAGATTGAACAAGAGCAAGGCTATTAGGAGTGGCCTGCACAGTGTTACCAAATAAATATGCAAATACTCTCAGAACTTACATATCTCTAGACAGATCAGCCACAATGAAAGGTTTAAATGCATTTAATAATAAATAATCAAAGAACAAGAAAATACTCAGCACATTATTACAGTGACATTAGAGTTCAAAATCACAGGAAATAATTAAAACAACATTGCAAGACAGTCTTAAATAACTAAAGAAAAATGTCTAAAATAAGCTTTGCTATATTTCTGACTATATCTAAGAGAATTACTAGTCCCTAGTTAACTTACCTACAGAGCAGCAAAGCAGATGTTGTGAGTGGATCTTGATGTCAAGTCAAAGACAGAATACAGAATGCTGAGTCTCTCTCAGAGAGTTCTTAAATTAATATCTCAAATATCACTGCTGGGATAGCTTGCAGAATGACATAATTTATTGTCATCTGACTCTATCCCAGGTAAACCCCCCACTGCTGAAAGCTAGGAGTATTTAGTATCCACCTGTGAAAATACATAGACAAAGGCTTTTTCTCAGATCTGTGCAGCTGCTGGAAGTCATAAAACAATAAAACACTTCCACATCTCAAGCCTAGCAAATATTTCTTCTTCAAGACAACACAGAGAGCTCCCTGGTATAGATATCTTGTCTCTTGCTGTCATAAAGTAATTTATTTTCAGCTATATTTCTGAAGTTTTCTAAGTTAAACCCCTGTATGCCAGTTTACCCTGTTACAATATATACATTTAAACAGTTACAATAGTATATGCACATTACTATTCTATTCTAGTAGGGTACACTCTGGATACATTTCAAACAGCACTTTGTAAAAATACCTCCACAGCACACATATTTACAAACCATCATATATGACATACAGCTCTAAAACATTTGTAATACAAACATCTTATATGAATCATGTTGATATTCACAAATGACATATAATTATTTATAAAATTCCAGATAACTGGGCTGGCAGTATCTCCTTTCATGACATTTTTTCCCCTCTCGAAGACTCAAGCTAGTTCTTCAAGCGACCATTGAGAACACTGCTTGAAGGGATGAGCCTATCTGGGAATACCTTACCCAATTCCTGTCTTGAGAGCCCATTATTGTTGGCATTGCTAACCCCACTATGGTGCTGCACTGTCATATCATATGCCTGCAACCCTAGGCTCCACCTTAGTAGCTTAGCATTTTGCTGGCTGGGTTGATGTAGCCATGTTAAGGAACTGCGTTCTGTAACTACAGTGAATTTCCTTCCATACAAATAAGGCTGAAGTTTCTGCAGTGCCCACGCTATGGCTAAACATTCCTTTTCTACAGCTGCATAGCATTCCTTCCTGGATTAAAGCCTATGGCTGAGATATACCACTGGGTGCTCTTCTCCCTCTGAAGAAAACTGGCTGAGTACAGCCCCCACCACATGGTTTGAAGCATCCACTAGCACACAAAATTATTTGCTGTAATCTGGACTGGCTAGCACAGGGGTCCTCCCAAAGCTCCTTTAAGCTTCTGGAATGCCTGCTCATATACAGGGGATCTGGCCTGTTTTTCCTTGTTAGGTCTCTGAGAGGAGCGGCTATGGTATTATAATTGGGGGCAAACTTTCTCTAGTAACCTACTGTCCCTAAGAATGCCCTCACCTGCTTTTTGGTAACGGGACAGGCCATGCCTAAATTGCTTCCACTTTGGCAGGGTCTGGCCTGATCTTACCACTCCCCACTCTATGTCCCAGGTTGTATACCTCTGCCATACCCACCTGACACTTACTGGGCTTAATGATCAACCCTGCCCTCTGTAGTCTGCTCCCTGACATGATGAAGGTGCTCTTACTAGGAATGGCTGTAGATGGCAATATCATCCAAGTAAGCAAGAGCAAAATCTCCTGCTCCTGCTAGGATACACGCTACCAGCCTCTGAAAAGTCATTGGGGCATTTTTTTATCCCAAAGGGCATCTTCATGAAATCATACAAGCCAAAAGGAGTCACAAAGGCTGACCTCTCTCTCTAGCATTGGAAGACAAGAATACTTGCCAGTAGCCCTTAGTAGTGGTAAGATACTCAGCCCCACTCAGTTGCTCTAGGGCAACTGAGTGGGGCTAAGTATCAGTTGCTCTAGGGCTTCATCTGTCCTAGGCATGGGGTAAGCATCTGACTCTGTCTGACTATTTAATTTCCTGTAGTCCACACAGAACCTGGTGCTGCCATCCTTCTTTGGTACCAGCACTACTGGGGAGGCCCAGGGAATGCTGGACTCCTGGATTACCTCCAGTTCCAACATTTCCTGTATCTGTTCCCTCAGATTCTGTTTGGCTCTCTCAGGCACCCTATAAGGGGCCTGCTTAATAGGTCTTTGCAGTCCTGTATCCAAATGGTGCTGCACCAGGTGGGTACACCCTGGATTCCCAATGAACATACCCCCCAAACACCTGTAACACTGCTCAGATTTCTCGAACCTGGGTAGGGGATAGCTGCTGGGAGATTGCTACCCCTTCCACTGAGGTGTCAGTCTGAGCCTCACTAAGGAGATCAGTCACCAGATCCCCTTCAGACTCCTCCTGCTATAAACTACAAATACTTAACATAACAGCCTCCCTGTCATGGTAAGGTTTAATCATGTTAACATGGTACAGTTTGTACCCCTGCCTTCTGCCTAGCAGTTCTACAATGTAGTTAACATCACTGACCTTCCTTACCACTTTGAAGGGTCCCTCCCAAGCTGCCTGCAGCTTGTTGTGCCTGACAGAAATGAGAACCATAACCTGCTGCCCCACAGCATATTCTCTAGCTTGAGCATTCCTATCATACCAAACCTTTTTCTGCTGTTGGAGTTCTGCCAAGTTCTACTAGGCCAAGCCCATGAGTTCCCTGAGCCTTGTCCTGAGATTTAGGACATATGCCACAACAGACTCCTTGTGGGATTCACACTCACCCTTCCACTCATCACAAATGAAATCTAGAGGCCCTCTCACCCTATTACCATACAGCAGCTCAAAGAGTGAAAAACCTGTGGATTCCTGGGGCATCTCCTTGTAAGCAAACAACAGATGGGGCAAATATAAGTTCATAGGTTGGTACTAGGCTATTGGCCCTAGGGTCTATACAAGCCTAGCCATAACAATACACTGGCTATTTTTTCCCACAGTACTTACTTCCCTGGACCCATCTAACAGGGTGACTGGCATGATCCCCGCAGTGAATTTCCTATTCCCCATCCAATCATCAATGTTCCTTTTGAAGAGGGCCAAAGAGGTGCTCTGCTTGACATGTATGGGCAGTCTATTCCAGAGTCTGTGGAGTCTCTGGGTCAGAAACCTATCCCTCCAGCATATTTTGTTCATTGTGATGACAAGGTTTAGATTCCTGGAGCACGTGTCTCTGAGGGATTTGGATTTCTTTAAGTGTAGCATGTCCAACAGCACTGGGTTTGACATGGCCTTGTATGCTAAGCAGAGATTGCCTCTGAGTAGACAATATGTGACAGAGTATAGCTGGAGTTTTCTTTAGACAGTCAGCATAGGGCATCTGCTTTAGACCTGTGATTCTTTTAGTGAGGTAGTTCTGCGGCCTTTCCAGTTGTTGCAGATGTCTTGAGAGGTACATACCAAATGGGGCATTATATTCTATAATAGGTCTAATGAGGGATGAGTACAATGGGACAATGACCTCCTTTTTTCCTGGATGAAAAGCCCTTAGTGATGAGGTGTGCCACATAGAAGGATTTCCTGACTGTTGTGGCGATGTGGTTATCGAAGGTAAGACCACTGTCCACCTGTGTCTCTAAGTCTCTTATCACACTTTCGGTGTTTAGTGTACTGCCACCTATGTGGTAATTCACAGGTACATGTTTTTTCCCAAAGGGGATAACTATACATATCTTGGCATTGAGCTTGAGCTCATGGCTCTGGCACCAAACTTCTGTTTCTGTAAGGCCCTTTTGTAGAATATGTACATCATTTGGGGATTCAATAATGGCTCCCAGTTTGCAGTCATCTGTGAACTTTGTTAGCCAGAGTCCCTTAGTGTTGGCCTGTACTTCAGAGAAGTAGATGCCAAACAAGAGTGGTCTCAGGACTGAACCCTGAGGTACTCCACTTGCCACTTGTCTGGAGCTGGATTTGGAGTTGGCTACTTTTATAGTGTGGGTTCTGTAAGTAAGCCAGTTGGCAACCCATCGAGTGACATAGGGATTAATGCCCAGCTTAGTAAGTTTATCCATGATTCCAGAGTGGGGGGTGGTATCAAAGGCCTTGGCAAGGTCCATATAGGCTGTGGGGACCACCTTACCCTTGTCCACGACTCTGGAGACTGAGTCAAAGAAATCAGTCAGGTTCAGGAGACAAGATCGGACCTTCATGAACCCAAACTGTGTGGGGTCCAGTGTTTGAAGGTTGCCAATGTCTTTGTTTATAAGTTCCATGATAATATGTTCCATGGCCTTGCAGATCAGGCTCATCAGACTGATGGGGCGGTAGTTCCCGGGATCCAAGGTGGATCCCCCCTTGTGGAGTGGGATAACTGTAGCTGTGCGCCACTCAGTGGGCACAAAGCCTGAGGTGAGGCTATGATTAAACATGACACTTAGGTGAGGTGCCAGTTCATTTTGTAGTTCATGTAGTACACAGCCTGGGATGTTGTCTGGTCCCATGGATGCTGTATTCTTAGCTTTGGAGAGTGCCTTTTGTTTACCTTTATTACCGGAATTTGGCAATCTTTTGGTATTGAGATTGGCCCTTTAGGGGGTGAGAAGGGGGTGAAGTTTGCGCTGAATTGATCTGCCAGGATATTGACAATATCCTTGGGATCAGTATATTTAATGCCATTCTGTTATAGCTCAGAGCAGATCTGAGCATTGCCATTTAGATTCTTGACATAGTTATAGAATTCCTTGTGGTTGTCTTTGGACTCTTTGGCAATTTTATTTTCGTAACTAGCTTTGGAGGATTTTATGAGGGATCTCAGCTTCTTACTGAGGCTGGTAAGGGAGTTTTTTGCATCCTGGGATTTTCCTCTTTCCTGCAACAGTTTCTTCCTTTTGTTGTAAAGTTTGTTTATGGCAAGGGACAACCAGATTGGCTTCCTTTTTTGGAGGAGAGCATCTCGGTTCTATTGGGGATGGCACGATTCATGCATGAGTGGATGTGCTCATACAGTGCCTTAGTGTAGGATTCAGCCGTTGAACTTTCAGTTCCCGTCTGCATGGGTGTCATGAAGTTTGCCACTTCTAACTTGAGTAGCATGAAGTTGGCTTTGGCGAAGTTTTTTACGGAGGTTTCCTTACTGGGGGGTGGGGGTGGGATGTGGATGTCAACGGTGATTAGCTTATGGTCAGACCTGAACAACGAGGGGGTGACCATAGGTGTGGAGCATCGATTTCCCATGTTGGTAATGACCAGGTCTAGGATATTGAGACCCCTGGTGAGACTAAGCATTACTTGATCCAGGGCGTTGGAAGTTATGAATTCCAAGAACCGTTGGGGCAAAGGTGTTGGTATACGAATAGTTTTCCCAGTTAATGGCAGGGTAGTTGAAATCACCCAGTGTTAGGGTGTTTGGTTGTATCTTAATATTTTGCAGTATGTTTAGAAAGGTATAGTGATAATTTTGGGACATGGTGGAGGATCTGTAGCAAGCGACAATTTGGATTGCAGTCTTACCTAGTGTTAGTTGCACCTGGAGAATTTCAGACGCATTGTGTTGGGCAGCTAGCCTGGTGTTGTGAATATCCTTGGTGAATATGGACACTCCTCCACCTTTATTGTTTCAGTCCTGGTTTGGTGGCAGAAAAGTGTGGTAAGAGTTGTAGCCTGGTATTGCAGGGGTGCTCTCTGGAGCCTTGAACCAGGTCTCAGTTACTGAAGAGATATCGATGTTCTCCATTTTTAGGAGTGCCTCGAGAGGGTGCATTTTGAGATTTAAACTTCTAGCATTGAGTAGCACTACCTTTATATTTTGCTTGCTTGTACCTGTTATGGTGGTGGTTTTGTCCTTTGAACTCTGCCCTGAGCCTTAGCCAGTAACCTGAACCCCAGGGGCGACAGGTGCAGACCATCTCTGGCAAAGCATCGTGGTCTGTCGATCATGTCGTCCCAGGCAGACAGATACTGGATCCCCTTTGAATGACAGCAGAAGCTTAGCCAATTGTTGAAGTCAATCATTTTGTCCTTATACTGTGGTATCATTTTGCACAAAGGCAGGATGCTACTCAGGGCTAGGGTCATACCTGCCTGGGCCACTTGATCCGAGAACTCTTCCATGTCTCTTTTCATGTAGTCCAGGGAGGTATGTCTCAAGCCATTCACTCCAACATGGACAATGACAGAGCCATATCTGTGCTTGTTGTGGAGTGGCTTGAGTGCATGCATTATGTGGCAAATCCTGGCACCCGACAGGCAGCTGACTGTAATTTTCTCCTGGTTCAGCGTGGTGAGTGGAACATCAGTGTGCCTGACTATAGTCACCTATGACTAAAGTTTTGGGTACGTTGTCTTGTCTTAGGGGCTGTTGTTGGGTGCCACACTGGTATTGTGAGCTATGTGACACTTTGATTGTGACTGGTGTTTGTTTGTGTTTCAGCTATGAAGGTCCTTGTTGCTTGGGCAGGTTAATGTTAAGGGCCTCTACATATGTGGGTTTAGTGTTGCTATGTGTGGGTGTTGGTGGTGTGGGTTTAGAAGGGCTATGTGTTGCTTGAGGTGTAGTGCAGGTGTTAACCTTCTCCTCTTGACTGTCTAGCACAATCTTGGGTGGAGAGAGCTTTGCTTCCAGTTTGGCTATGTAAGTGCATCTCCCGCAGGTTGTAATGTTGGGTGGTAGGAGGAGAGGGCTGTCTGTGTGCATGAGGCAATTGCTGCATTGCCCCAGTATGCCCAGATTCACCAGGTGGCAGGAGAAATCACTGGAAGATGACCCTTGGACATGTCTGGTTTGGTGATTTTTTTTTGTAAAGTACAAGAGCTGTTTTCCCTTACCTTAGCAAAGTACGTTGCAATTTTAGGCTGTTTAGTGCCTACGATTAATTTCTCCTTATTAACAAGGAAAGTTGAATGCTTATATCAGTTTAAGACTTCCTAGTGCTTTCCAGCAGGTTTTAAAGCAAGTGCTAGTCACAGGAATGCTTAAAGGTAAGATTAAAAAAAAAAAAAGTTTATCCTAAACACTGCAGTGTGCACTAGAGGAGTTAGATGTGAAAGTAGGTAACTTAAGTTTTACCTGTCTAAAAAGTGCATATTTTAGTGGAGAGTCACTATTTTTAAAACAGCATGATAGATTGAAAGGGGGTGGACACTTTTGTATTCTAGTACTATGGAATACAGTAGGATGGCCAGTACATTTAAAGAGTTGAAGGGGAGTGATTTCACAAAATGATCATTTTTATGCTTACTCACACAAGCCAGTAAAACAGAGAGGAAATGAGATATATGGTCAAATTAACATAAGGGGAAGGCAACTAGAAAGACAGCAGTGTTTAAGAACACTACATTAACCGGGTCGGAGGGTGGGGAAAAAATTTCTGCCTGACTCAGAAGAGACAGAGCTGTGGTCTCTTTTCAAGTTTTAATATGCAGTTAAAAGCAGAATACAAGTAAAACACAATGTGAATAAAACAAATCACAGTATTCAAAATAGAAAAAGGCAATAAAGTAATACAACAAATAAAAAGAAAACTAACCTTTGCCTCACAGCAAAGTGTAGCAGAGTCTGGGTGAGCCTTTGAAGTAAAGCTCTGAAATGTTTTATTTTACCCCTTAAACAGAAGGTTTAGTTCATAGCTCCACCCCCTCAGTTCCCAAATGATTAACCTTAACTGACATTTTCTATTGACCTGTACTAATTTCTGCCTGACTCACAAGAGAGAGAGCTGTGGTCTCATTCAAGTTTTAATATGCAGTTAAAAGCAGAATACAAGTAAAACACAAGGTAAATAAAACAAATCACAGTATTCAAAATAGAAAAAGGCAATAAAGTAATACAACAAATAAAAAAGCAAACTAACCTTTCCCTCACAGCAAAGTGTAGCAGAGTCTAGGTGAGCCTTTCAAGTAAAGCTCTGAAATGTTTTCTTTTACCCCTTAAATAGAAGGTTTAGTTCCTAGGTCCACCCCCTCAGTTCACAGATGATTAACCTTAACTGACCTGTTCTATTGACCTGTACTAATTTCTCCCTGACTCACAAGAGACAGAGCTGTGGTCTCTTTTCAAGTTTTAATATGCAGTTTAAAGCAGAATACAAGTAAAACACAAAGTAAATAAAACAAATCACAGTATTCAAAATATAAAAAAGCAATAAAGTAATACAACAAATAAAAAGCAAACTAACCTTTCCCTCACAGCAAAGTGTAGCAGAGTCTGGGTGAGCCTTTCAAGTAAAGCTCTGAAATGCCTTATTTTACCCCTTAAATAGAAAGTTTAGTTCATAGCTCCACCCCTCAGTTCACAGATGACTAACCTTAACTGACCTGTTCTATTGACCTGTATTAATTTCTGCCTGACTCACAAGAGACGGAACTGTGGTCTCTTTTCAAGTTTTAATATACAGTTAAAAGCAGTCCTTGTTAAATTGGTCTGCAAATGCCTGTAGCATGGTCTTTAGTGTAGATTTTAATCCTTCTACCAGACCATTAGTCTGGGGATGATATGGGGTGGTCTTTAGGTGCTTCACCCCACAGTGCTTCCACAGATAAGCCAACAGATCTGACATGAAATTGGCATCTCTGTCAGTCAGTATTTATTTTGATAAACCTACCCTGTTGAAAATATCTAACAAAGCATTTGCCACCTTTTCTGCCTAAATGGAGGATAGATCTACTGCCTCAGGGTATGTGGTAGCATAATTTAATACCAGTAGGATATGCTTCTTCCCTGTGGAACTTGGGGTATTCAGTGGCCCCAAAATATCCATGCCTACTCTCTGAAATGGCTTCTCAATCACAGGCAAAGGCATCAGAGGAGCTTTCACCTTGTCTCCTGCCTTGCCTAACTTTTGGCACTGCTCACATGTCTTGTAGTACCCTGTTATATCCCTGAAAATTCCAGGCCAATAAAAGTTCTATTGATTTTTCACACTGAACTGATCGAAGGAACGACACTGAGGAAACTCGGAGCTATAATATATAACATTAAGTATCCTGTTTTTTGTTTATTTTGTTCTTTATTTCTTTGTTATTTATAGCACTTTGTGTACTGTGTATTTTTCTAGCTAGTTTCACTGTGTGTGAGGTATTAACTGGAAATTGTCCACTTTTGTTAAGCATCTGTTGGGTTGTTTACTTCTGATAACTTGTTGCAGTTAAAGTCTTTTTTCTAGCGGCTCCTTTAGCTGTTTAAAACTTTCATTTAAAGGCTCATTGCTGCTTTTCAGCTGTGAGATACATTTCTGCAGTTTGTTTCCCATCCTCCCTCCCTGTTGGTATAGTGTTTTTATAGTTGGTGGCTTTGCAGTTCCCCGCCCCTAGTGTAAATTTGATCTGGGACCCTCCTCCCAGTCTAGTGTCATTACCTCATTCTACCCAGTACAGGGAGAACATTTGAGAAGGCCAATCAGCTTAGTTTCTGCTACTCCTTTCTCTCTTTCCACTGAAAAAAAAAAAAAAAAAAAAAAAAATGAATCTGCTTTTACTGTATTTGTGTTTCTTCCTACTTTATTTTGCTTTTGCGTCATCTTAAAAGTACTCAATTGTATTTATTACTGCTTGGTGTAACTCATTCTAAGCCTTTTAGTTTAAGCACTTGGGCTTCAGGGTCTGCACTGTAGTGGCAGAACATGTAGCTTACATCCTTCTAAGTTGGGAACTGCTGATTGAGGGCTCAGTGTCTGTTATTCTAAAAGTGTATTAATTCTGGTTTAAGCACTTGGGCTTCAGGCCAGTTATTTTACATTAAGAGGGTTCGTGGTCTGCACTCTTGTGGGAGGAAAGGCTGGACTCTGCCCTTCTGAGCTGGGAATTTCTGGTTAAAGGCTTATAGTGCCTGCATATTTGAACTGCTTCTTACTGAAATTGGTACACCTTGTTTGCTGTAGCATAGACTAGATCCAGGCCTGCTGAATCTAGCTTTGTTTGTATAACTTGAGCACTAATCCAAGCATTCTTTAAAGTATTCAATTGTATTTATTACTGCTTGGTAGTAACTTGATTAAAGTGTAGCTATCATTCTAAGTCTTTTGAATTAAGCACTTGGGCTTCAGACCAGTTGTTTTACATTAGAAAGGTTTGTGGCCTGCACTGTGGTGGCAGGACAGGTAGCTTACATCCTTCTAAGTTGGGAACTGCTGATTGAGGGCTCAGCGTCTGTTATTCTAAAAGTGTATTAGTTCTGGTTTAAGCACTTGGGCTTCAGACCAGTTATTTTACATATTTTACTGTAATTGGTACACCTTGTTTGCTGTAGCATAGACTAGATCCAGGCCTGCTGAATCTAGCTTTGTTTGTATGCTTGTTGTTTGTTTGCTTGTTATTTCCCTGAAAAGCTAATTCCACCTAAAACACGGCTTTTCAGCGCTTCTGTGGATCCCTAGTGATATCTGCATTGCTTACTGTACTTATTTCCTTGTTTCACTTGAAAGAAAGTTACTGTTTGTCGTTTTTGCATTTAAGTTACCTGTAACACATTGCATTTAAGTTACCTGGCACTTGCTCACTAAAGCAATTATATAAGTCAGCACTAAAAAAATTAAAAGCACTACACCCTCACAAACTCCCCTTGAGTACCTTGTTTCCCCATTGGCCCTTTTTTCAATTATAAAGGAATTCCCAATACTATTCTAGCATGTCCAAAGGTCAGTTGTCAATCTCCTCTCTGGTCCAGCTGGTGAATCTGGGAATCTTGAGGCAATGTTACAACTGCCTCATGTACACAGACAACCCTCTCCTCCTCCCAACAAATTCCAACATGTGAGAGATGCAACCATATAGCCAAACTGGAGGCTAAGCTCTCTCAACGCAGTACTGGCATAACCAGTCAAGAGGAGAAGGAAACCACACTCACTACAATTCCAGTCTCACATAGACCTACCACGTCAGCAAACCAAACACATAAACACACAAAAACATACTCGGAGGCTCTAAATAAAAATCTGCCTAAGTAGCAGAGACATCCAAAGCAGACACCCAAGCAACCGCTACCCCAAAACAAAACACGCGCAACACATAGCTCACAAAGCCAGTGTGCCGAACAGTCACAGCCCTTAAGGCTATCAACACACCTGATACACTTGTAATAGGTGATTCTATCGTCAGGCACACTGATGTCCCGCTCACCAGGCTGAACAAGGAGAAGGTCACGGTGAGCAGCCTGTCGGGTGCTAGGATCTGCCACATAACACAAGCACTCAGGTCACTCCAAGGCAAGTACAAATATGACTCAGTTATTGTCCATGCTGGTGTGAATGACCTGAGACGTACCTCCCTGGACTACATGAAAAGAGACATAGAGAAGCTCTCTGAGCATGTAGCCCAGGCCATTATGACCCTGACCTTGAGTAGCATCTTACCCTCACCAAGAATGATGCCACAGTATGAAGACAAAATGATCAATTTCAACAATTGGCTTACGTATTGGTGTCATTCAAAGGGGATCCAGTGCCTGTCAGCCTGGGATGACATGCTCGACAAGTCACGATGCTTCACTAGGGACGGCTTGCACCTGTCACCCCTGGGCTTTCGGATATTGGCAAAGGCTCTTGCTACCCCCATAGTGCCTTTTTTAGGCAAGGCTCAAAAGACAAACCCACCTCCATAGGTATCACAAGGGATAAGAAACTAAGAGTAATGCTACTCAATGCCAGAAGTCTAAACCTCAAGATGCATGCACTCGAAACTCTCCTTAGCATGGAGAACATCGATATCTGTGCAGTAACAGAAACCTGGTTCAAGGCTCCCGAGAGCACCCCAGCACTACAAGGTTATACCTCATACCATGCCTTTCGGCCCCAAAACTTGGACCGAACCACAAAAAGAGGGGGAGTATCAATATTCGTCAAAGATACCCTCCAGGTTGGTGGCACAGCACGAAGCATCAGAGACTATCCATGTGCAACTAACAGTGGGTAAAACTGCCTTCCAGTTTATAGCCTGCTAAAGACCACCCTCCCAAACCCAGGAACCCCACTCGGCCTTCCTGAGAACACTGAAAAATATGAAGGTCTCTCCAAACACCATTATATTGGGTGACTTCAACTACCCAAACATAGACTGGGAGTATTACTCTAGCTTCAACACCCTAGCCCAAAGGTTCCTAGAATTCATAAACTCAAATGCTATGGAACAACTTGTTACCACTCCCACAAGAGGGGAAAACATATTGGACCTGATCATCACCAACATGGGGACTCTATGGTCCAGACCAGAAGTGTATCCCTCACTGGTAAGATCAGACCATAAACTAATCCAACCGGATATTCACATCCCGATCCCACCCCCTGCCCAGAAAACCACAGTGAAAAACTTCTCTAAAGCAAATTTCACACTCCTCAAAACCGAGGTGGAATCCTTCAAAGCCCCCGGGCCTGTGGAAAATACGGCCCAGACCGTGGAATCCTTTATAAATGCATTCTATGAACACCTTCAGGAATGCATGGATCATGCAATCCCAAATAAAACCAAGACCCAATCCTCCAAAGGCAGACGTCCTGTCTGGTGGATCCTAGCCATAAACAAACTATACAATAGAAGGAGGAAGCTACTACATAATAGAGCAAAATCCCAAAAAGGGAAGGCATCTCTGATCAGTATTAGCAAAAAACTACAGGCACTCATAAAATCGTCTAAGGCCAGCTTCGAGAGAAAAATTGCACAGGACACTAAGGATAATCACAAGGCTTTCTTTAGTTATGTTAGGAACCTGGGTGGGAATTCCCAGATATGCTCAGAATTAGTCCAAAATGACAATAAATACACCCAACCCACAGACATTGCCAACATCCTAGCTGACAGGTTCAGTGCAAACTTCTCCCCCCCCCACCAAAAGGGCAAATATCTATCCCAGCAGAGTGCTGCTCCCCTGACATCTCAGATGCTCAGGTAAGAGCCGCCCTCTCCAAAGCAAAAAACACAGCATCAATGGGACCAGACGGTATCCCAGGCTGCATCCTACATGAACTCCAAGAAGAGCTAAACCCAAACATAAAACTACTGTTCAATCTCAGCCTTACTACAGGATATGTACCCAAAGAGTGGCGTACAGCAACAGTGGTCCCTCTCCACAAAGGTGGTGCCTCAAGGGACCCTGGAAACTATTGCCCCATAAGCCTGACAAGCTTGGTCTGCAAAGCTATGGAAAGGATCATTGTGGACCTCATAAATAAAGATATTGGGGACCTACAGACACTGGATCCTACCCAGTTTGGCTTTGTTAAGGGCAGATCCTGCCTCTTAAACCTGGACGACTTCTTTGAAACCATCACCAAGGCCATTGACGAAGGGAAGGTGGTCCACACAGCCTACCTGGACCTCGCAAAAGCCTTCGATACAATACCCCCACTCGGGCATTATAGATAAGCTCACCAGCTTAAATATAAACCCCTATGTCACTAGATGGGTTGCAAACTGGCTCAAAGACAGAACCCACATGGTTAGAATTGCTGGAGCTATGTCAGACTCCAAACCAGTTACAAGTGGTGTCCCACAAGGCTCAGTCCTGGGACCTCCCTTGTTCGGTATATATTTCTCGGAGGTACAGGCCAACATGGAAGGACTGTGGCTGACCAAGTTCACAGATGACTGCAAACTGGGCGCCATAATCGACTCTCCAGCCGACACAAGCATCCTCCAAAAGGGCCTCATAGAAACAGACAACTGGTGCCAGAGCCATGGCCTCAAGCTAAACGCCAAACAGTGTATAGTCATCCCCTTTGGCAAAAACAAAGTGCCCACAAATTACCACCTAGGTGGTAATCCATTAAGTACAGAAGAAGTAATTAGGGACCTGGGGACCCAAGTTGATAGCAATCTCTCATTTGACAACCACGTGGCCAAAGTGGTTAGAAAAACATTTTATATAGCCCACCTAATCATGAAGGGATTCACATCTAGATCATGGGAGGTCATCGTGCCTCTTTACTCATCCCTCATCAGGCCCATAATAGAGTACAATGCCCCTTTTGGGATGTACCTTACCAAACACCTGCAGCAACTGGAAAGACCCCAAAAGTACCTCACCAAGAGGATCAAAGGGCTCAAACAGATGCCATATGCTGCCCGGTTAAAGAAACTCCAGCTCTACTCAGTGGCATACTGCCTGCTCAGAGGCAATCAGTGCCTGATGTATAAAGCCATGTCCAACCCGGAATTAAGGGACATGCTGCACCTCAAAAAATCCAAATCCCATCGAGCTACGCGCTCGAGAGACTTGAACCTCAGCACTGAAATAAATAGGACATGCTGGAGGGACAGATTCATAACCCAGAGGCTCCCTTCACTGTGGAATAAAATCCCAGTCCAGGTTAGGCAGAGTCCCTCATTGACTCTCTTCAAGAGGAATCTTGATGAGTGGATGGGAGATCGTAGGTTTACCCTGGGTATCACTTCTGTGTCACTGTTAGACAGAGGCACCGTATATTAACCTTGAAAAAGGGCATAGCAAAATTAATTTAAAATGGGTGGCGAATGCCAAACATACTCTGGCTATGCTTATAAATGCCCTAGGGCAGATAGCCTAGTATGAACCTATGAACCATAGCAAATATTTTCATAGATTTCTTCTAAAATCTATCCCACTTTGTTATATTGTGCCTTCTAGGTCCCCTGATACAGCCTCAACATTGCAAAGCAAATTCCAGTCCCCACCTATAAATATTATTCTTTGCTGAAGGCTGATTATTTCTCTCAAAATGTTCTGAAGTATCATAATAGCAGTTTTCAGTGGAATGTAAATAAATGCCATTGTAATCCTCCTCCTTTGCCAATAACTCCTTACTATCAGGAATCTACTATTTTGTCTTTTTTTCCTCATCTATGACTGTTGGAGCCCTTATAATAATTACTATAATTACTTCCATTTTCCTCTGTCCCTGATATTCTCCTGAATATCCATTCGGAAATCCTGTGTTTGTCAAATTCACATGTTAATTTCTTTCCAAATGCGTCTACTGCAGCATTGCTATTTGGACTTTGCATTTCTTAATATAATTCAACACTCTTTCCTTTTTCAAAAACACACCACCAAACAATATTAATCAAAGAAACCCAAATTTCACCAGCACCTTCTTTTATTCCAGCAACAGCGATCTGGCACCTTGGCAATTCACCTTCAAGGATCAAAGAAATCAATAAATTTGTGTTTCTTTGACTCTTTCCTTTTTTTCTATACCAGTAAGGCTGTTCCCATTCCAGGATAATATGGAAAGCGCAGATATAATAAAAAGCTATTGTTCCCAATCCCACCTATTATACATGACATATTTTTTTACATATATTTCCAGTGTTTGTGTTACATGCATATACTATTGTTTGGCAGGCTGATCTTTTGCACAGTTGCTTCTTCTCATCTCTGTTTGAACCTATGTCACATTTTCAAGACTTTTTGTATTAATGAAAAGAATCAAACAAAAAATAATTAAAACACCTCCATCCCGTTTAATTAGAACAGACACACAAAACTATGTAGATCTTCAAAATATGAAGTTTAACTCTCTAGAAGGAAACAATTGCCCCAAATTGATGGCTGCTCCTACAGGTATTATGTAACCTAAAATTAAGGTTACCCACACTAAAGCACATGCTGCAGCCTGTGCTCCCACTTACAATAATTGCTTTCTGTTCTTTTCTTATCTCCCCCCCCTCCCAGATATGAAAAATAGCTTGCATGCTTTCAGAAAACATTAACTTTTAGCCGTAAGAAAAACTGCACTGGCTAGCTTTAACTCATTCACTCCAATGGAAGTTTGCACTGTAATTTCCCAATGGGAGAAGCCTAAGCCTTTTGACAGAATCAGATTATGTCCTCACATTTCAAACAAATGTTCATCTAGCTGGAACCAAGGGGGGTTTGAAATAAGGATAAATAGCAAAATGTTAAGTTGTCTATCTCGCCTTCTATTCTTGCTGGTTGGGTCCGGAGCCAATCCTCATCTCCGACTCGGCCATCTTCAAAAGCTCGAGAGCTGCTTACTGGCTCGAGGCCCCCCTATATCCTATGATGCCTGGTGCTAGATACCCAGATCTCGTTTGCTGCTTTTGCTGCGAGGTTGTTCTACTGGCTCAGGTCGTATAAGCTTCTTTAATATTACTGTTTTTTACTGTTATTTTCCTGTAAAAATTACTGTATTGTAGTGTAGAATTAGTCGTTAGTTAGACTTTATTCATTGTAGTTAGTTTTTTCCTCTAAATAGCTTTCCCTTCCTAAGAAACTCGTTTAAATTAGAGAGTTTCCCCTCCCTCCTTCTCTCCCTTTTCCACAGAAAGGTTCTTTCCATTTGAGTTAGAGGTTAACCTTTCTTTTCTATCTCCTTTAAAAAAAAAAAAAAAAAAGATACGTTTGTTTTTCTTTGTGGTAGTTGTACTTGTACTGGGTTGTGGTAACTGTAGGGTATTAATATTTTTTATCGGTTACCTTAACTTTTTGTGTGAAAACTTGTCCTTGGTTTTCTTCCAAGAATGTCCAAGGATCCAAAACCGTCTGGATTCAAGAAGTGTGACTCATGCTGTCAGAAAATGTCTCTGACAGATGGTCACACTTCTTGTGTTTATTGTCTGGGCGCTGTGCACCTGCAGGACTCCTGCTCCATCTGTCATGACTTCAGTCCAAGAGTCCTGCAGGAACGCAAAAATAAATTGATTCTGAGGGGTCTGCTTAAACCCCAAGATTCACTGCCGAAGTCTCAGCTGGTGAAATCTTCCAGGCCACCTAAACTGTCGGCTCCCAGTTCAGAGCCGTCGTTAGGTGAAGCCACACAATCCATTTCGGTTCCAGCTGGAACCGATGTCTCTCCCTCCCAGTCGGCTCCGACATGGTCTTCGGAGCTGGCTGAGAGTCGAAAGAGATCCAGGTCTCCTTCTTTGGAGTCGATATGTTCGGCTCCAAAGTCGCCCCTGCTCCAATGGGAGTGTAGTCACTGATCATCCCACTCTTCTCGGTCCTCTAGACTTTCGGACCATGATTTGGAAAGAGTGGTCAATAGGCTCTTGAAGTCGCAGGCCCTTGCCAAAATGTTGTCCAGCCCTCCTCATCAGGAGTCAGCTTCGTCCACAGCTATTGATATTCCTCCTCCGACTCTTCCTTTGAGCTCGGAGCCGGAGTTCATTGGGGTTCGAGTCGTGAAACCATCGGCGCCGATATCCTCCCTTTCGGTTCCTTCATCGGCTCCGATCCCTTCCATGGTACCTTTCCAGGAGGGATCTGGGCACTGAGACTCCCTCGTCGGCTCCGAGGGGGCGAGTGGCATCGGACCCTTGTCTGACCCCACTCTCCCTCTTGGTGCTTCGGCGCAGGTGAGCTTGGCTCCCACATCTGCCTCGGAGCCATCTCCCTCGGTGCGGGGAGGGCTTTTGGTTTCTTCAGAGCCTGAGCCTTCTCTGCGTCCAGGCAGGGATGCCTTCGAGGTGATGAGGAGTGTGCTGGCCCCTGAGTCACTCCCACGATCGACCCCATTGGCTCCTCCCCTAGGGTGCCTGTGTCAGCCTCTGCCCCTCTTCCAGACCCTAAGCGTGGGCTCCAGGACACCCCCTTGGGTGTATCCTCCTCTTCCTAGGCCTCCCCTGATCTTTCAGAGGAGCCACCTCACAAGAGAAAATGCAAGAGGAAGCATGTTGACTCCCCCGAGTCTATTACATTGGATACCAACTTAGAGGAGTCGGAAGGGTCCCCAAGATCCCCCTCTGAAGATGTCTCCTTCTCAGACATCCTTGAGATGCTTAGGCAGAGGGGAAACTGGACTACCTAAGCCCTTCCATGGATGAGTCGGTATTCCTGGATGCGTTTGGATCCTGACCTTCCACCTCCTGGGTGCCTCCGCCTTTTGACCCACTGATGTCTGTGGTGGCTCAAAAAGCGTGGACGGCTCCAGACACAGTGGAACCGACCCCTAGAAGACCTGTAAAATTCATTACTGCCCCACAGGACAAACAGTTTTTGACCAAGGGTGTCCCCGTTGATGCCATGGTGGTAACAGCGGCCACAAAGAAGGAGTTGGCTGAAACTTCTTCATCTGTCCATCCCCCTAATATGGAGTCCAGGACGATGGACAGATATGGGAAGCGGATGTTCTCTTCAGCGACCTTTTCTATGCGGTCCCTGAATTACCTGTGCCACTTTATCCGTCTTCAGAGGGATCTCCTGAAAGAGCTTGGAGATACCCTCCAAGATCCATCAGCTGAGGGGGCCCAGGCTAAGGCAGCCTCCCAGCTGGCAATTCTTAATTCTGTGGTAAACTCCTCCATGTGGTACATTTTGTATGCAGCCGATGGTGCGAGTAGAGCCGCAGGCACAGGCGTGGCCCTAAGGAGGCACGCTTGAATGCAGCTATGTAACTTTGCGGAACCTTTCAGAACGTCTTTCACCAACACCCCCTTTGATGGTTCCTCTCTCTTTGGATCACAGGTGAAAGATATCTTTACCAGGTGTTAGCAGGAAGGCAAAACTCTCTCTGTTGTAGGAGTCCGTTTTTCCACTCCCTCCAGACCATATCCTAAGGGTCAGAAGAGTGGGAAGATGTGGTTCCGCAAATCCCAAGGAGCCTTGCCAGACACACGTGGTGAGTTTTCCTCCAGGGGCAGAGGAGGGAACAATAACAGATGCCGCCCTCATGGTAGAAGGGGTCTGCAAAACCAGGACAGCAGAGAATCCTTCTCTGACAAGCCCTTCCAGCATCCCTGAAGGGTTACTCGGCTGCTCACCTCTGGAGGCAGTCGGGGGAAGACTATCAATGTACCCAGGAGCCTGGCAAGACATAACACAAGACAAATGGGTACAGTCCGTCATATCCAGAGGCTACAGAATCCCCTTCGTTCGCACCCCCTTAAAGTCATACAAGTCCCCCAGATGTTTCACCCAATCTAAGGGACCAAGCAGTGCAGGAAGTCTCAAAACTGCTAAGAAAAAGGGACATCCAGCAAGTCCCAGCAGACCAACAAGGATCTGGAATTTACTCAAGGTTCTTTTTGGTACCAAAAAAGACAGGGGACTGTAGACCCATTTTGGATCTCAGCAGACAAAACAAGTCTGTACAAAGAACAAAATTCCGGATGGTCACGCTTCAGTCCATTTTACCCTTTCTGGGTCAGGACAATTGGATGTGCTCCATAGATCTTCAGGATGCATACTACCACATAAAAATGGACAGATGCTTGCGAAGATTCCTCTGCTTCTGGCTGGGAGCCAGCCATTATCAGTTCAGAGCTCTGCCCTTTGGTCTCACCACAGCCCCCAGGGTGTTTACCAAATGTATGGCAGTAGTTACCGCTCATCTGAGACGGCAAGGATTCCAGGTGTTTCCATATCTCGATGACTGGCTCCTCACTGCTACCACCAGACATCACCTTCTGCAATCCAGAGACTGCACCATCGACACTTGCTCCAGGCTAGGTATCACAATAAATTTCGAAAAGTCTGCATTGTTGCCCTGTCAATCTATCATCTTTATAGGTGCAAATTTAAATACCAAAGACATGTTAGCGAGCCTCCCACCAGACAGGGTTTCAGTGATTCGTCAGCATGTCAAGGTTTTATTAGCATGCAAAAGGATTCAAGACAGGTTTGTCCTTCAAATGCTAGGTCTCATGGCAGCAGCTATCATACTTGTTCCCCTAACTCGTTTTCACATGAGGATTCTCCAGTGGCTTCTTTTCACCCAATGGTCCTTCCAGCAGGTTCCCATGTCTTACACGATTATGATCACTCAGGCATGCAAGAAACACCTTGCGTGGTGGATGGTCTCCACATCAGTGCTTCATGGCAGACCATTTGTTCTTCCCCCTCTAGTGGCTACGGTGACCACGAACGCCTCCCTGATCGGGTGGGGGGGGGTATTATCAGGGCAGAACAGTCCAAGGCACCTGGCAACCTCACGAGTATCATCTGCACATAAATGTCTTGGAGATGAGGGCCGTGCTCTTAGCATTGCAGGCTCTTCAGGACTCTCTTCCTACCGGGACCACTGCAGTTCAAATGGACAATATGTCCGTAGTGTGGTACATCAACAAGCAGGGTGGAACCAGGTCCTACCCCCTGTGTCGAGAAGCACTCAGACTCTGGCAGTGGGCGATCCTTTCCCAACGGTTTCTGATTGCAACACACATCCCTGGGAAGTCCAACATTATAGGTTCATAGGTTCATAGGTTTATACTAGGCTATCTGCCCTAAGGCATTTATAAGCCTAGCCCAAATTATTGTGGCTTACGCCACCCCTTATATGAAAAAATACTGTGCCCATTAGTTTGTTGTGCCTCTGTCCAGCAGTGACCCAGAGATGATTCCCGGGGTAAACCTACGATCTCCCATCCACAGGTCTAGATTTCTCTTGAACAGAGTCAGCGAGGTGCTCTGCCTCACATGGACCGGGATTTTATTCCACAGCATAGGGAGTCTCTGAGTGATAAATCTATCCCTCCAGCACGTCCTATTTATATCCATGCTAAGGTTTAAGTCGCTTGCTCTAGTGGTTTTGGTGGATTTGGATTTTTGAGGTGGAGCATGTCCATTAATTCCGGGTTGGACATGGCCTTGTATGTCAGGCACATGTCACCTCTGAGCAGACGGTATGCGACTGAATAGAGCTGGAGTTTCTTCAATCTGGCAGCATATGACAGATTTTGGAGTCCCTTTATCCTTTGGTGAGGAACTTTTGGGGTCTCTCCAATTGCTGCAGATGTCGGGTGAGATACATCCCGAATGGGGCATTGTACTCGATCATTGGTCTGATAAGTGAAGAGTACAGGGTAACAATGATCTCACTAGACCTGGAAGCGAATCCCTTCATGATCATGTTGGCAATGTAGAAGGTCTTTCTAACCACTTTAGCAATGTGAGTGTCAAAAGAAAGGACACTGACAACCTGGGTCCCCAGGTCCCTGATAACCTCTTCTGTGCTTAGTGGATTGCCACCTATATGGTAGCTTGGGGTTACCTTGTTTTTCCCGAAGGGTATGACTATACATTTTTGGCGTTTAACTTCAGGCCATGGCTGTGGCACCAGCTATCTGTTTCAGTGAGTCCCTTCTGAAGGATATCCGTGTCCGATGCACTTTCCACTATGGCCCAGTTTGCAGTCATCTGCAAACTTTGTCAGCCAAAGTCCTCCCATGTTGGCCTGTACTTCTGAGAAGTAGATGCCAAACAATAGGGGGCCAAGGACCGAGCCCTGTGGGACACCACTTGTGACCGGCTTGGAGTCTGACACAGCGCCAGCAACTCTAACCCTGTGGGTTCTGTCCTTAAGCCAGTTTGCAACCCATCTTGTGACATATGGGTTTACATTTAAGCTGGTAAGTTTTTCTACAATACCCGAGTGGGGTATTGTGTCGAAAGCCTTTGCAAGGTCAAGGTAGGCTGTATGGACTGCCTTTCCTCATCAATGGCCTTGGTGACTATTTCAAGAAGTCGACCAAGTTCAAAAGGCATGATCTTCCCTTGACAAAGCCAAACTGGGTCGGGTCCAATGTCTGCAAGTCCCCTATATCTTTGTTTATGAGCTCCATTATGATCCTCTCCATAGCTTTGCAGACTAGACTTGTTAAGCTTATGGGGGTAATTACCAGGGTCCGTAGAGGCGCCACCTTTGTGGAGTGGGACCACAGTTGCCGTACGCCACTCCTTGGGCACGTATCCTGTGGTAAGGCTGAGATTAAACAGATGCCTTATGTGCGGGTTTAATTCCTCATTTAGCTCGTGTAGCACACAGCCGGGGACACCATCCGGTCCCATTGATGCTGTGTTTTTAGCTTTAGAGAGAGCAGCTTTCACCTGCGCATTTGAGATGTCCGGGAGGCTACACTCGGCTGGGATAGTTATCTCTCCTTTAGGGGAGAGGGGTGAAGTTTGCACTGAACCTGTCTGCCAGTATGTTGGCAATGTCTGTGGGTTCAGTGATTTTTGTATCATTTTGGACTAATTCTGAGCATATCTGTGAGTTTCCACCCAGGTTCCTAACATAGCTGAAAAAGGCCTTATGATTGTCCTTTGAATCCATGGCAATTTTTCTCTCAAAATTGGCCTTAGTTGATTTTATGAGTGCTCGTATTTTTTTACTAATAATGATCAGGGGTGACTTCCCTTTTATGGATTTTGTTCTATCATGTAATAGCTTTCTCCTCTTATTGTAAAGTTTGTTAATGGCTGGGGTCCACCAGACTGGACGTTTGCCCTTTGTGGAAAGAGTCTTGGTTTTATTTGGGATTGCCTGATCCATGCAGTCCTGGAGGTGTTCATAGAAGGCATTTGTAAGGGCTTCCGCAGCTTGGGTTGTGGTTTCCTCTGACTCAGGGGCCTTGAAGGATACCACACCAGTCTTGAGTAGTGTGAAGTTTGCTTTAGAGAAGTTCTTCACTATGGTCTTTTGTTTGGGGTGGGGGCGGGATGTGGATTTCCAGTGAGATTAGTTTATGATCAGATCTCACCAATGAGGGATATACTTCGGTGTGGAGCATTTTGTCCCCATGTTTGTGACAATGAGATCTAGTATATTTTCTCCTCTCGTGGGAACAGTGACTAGCTGTTCCATGGCATTTGAATTTATGAACTCCAGGAACCGTTGGGCTAGAAAGTTAGGGCTTGAGTAATGTTCCCAGTCTATATTCGGGTAGTTGAAGTCACCCAATATGATGGTGTTTGGAGATACATTTATACCCTCCAGTGTCTTCAGGAAGGCTGTGTGGGGTTCCTGAGTTTGAGAGGGTGGCCTGTAGCATGCTACAATTTGTAGAGCAGTTTTGCCTATGGTTAGTTGCACCTGGATGGTTTCCGAAGCTTCATGCGTTGCCACCAACCTGGAGGTGTGAGTATCCTTTATGAATATGGATACACCCCCTCCTTTTGTGGAGTGGTCCGGGTTTTGGGGCCAGAACGCATGATATGAGGTAAAACCTAATAGTGCCTTATAGCAGACAGACTGAGCAGAGCAATTCTCATGCCTCACGAGTGGTCTCTGAACCAGGTGGTTGCGGACCAAATCTTCCGCAGATGGGGCCAACCTTGCTGCGACCTTTTTGCAACTCCTCTCAACAACAAGTGCAGCAATTTCTTCTCCCTCCTTCCACTCTCTGGGCATCCCCCCAGAGACGCTGTAGTCCACGATTGGCCCCAGGGACTTCTTTATGCATTTCCTCCTTTCCCCCTCATACCGAAATTGATTCAGAAGGCTGCTGTTTTGGGTTGCAAAATGATCTTCATTGCTCCTTACTGGCCTCAACAAATATGGTTTCCGTTCCTGCACTCCTGTCTTCTCAAACAGCCTTGGACTCTGGACCTAGTTCCAGACCTCCTGATTCATCAATTGGGCGGGCTGCACCAATCCCTGCACACTCTCCAGCTCACAGCGTGGTTGCTCCACTTTCAACCCTAGCCAGGCTCCCAGATATTTCTCCATCTGTGAGAGAAATCCTTTTGTCATCACACAAGTCTACGACCAGGAAAACTTATGCTAGTAAGTGGAAACGTTTTTCTTCCTGGGCAGAGGCAAAAAGCATAGACCCCTTTTCAGCCCCAGTACACTCCATTTTGGAATTTCTAGCAGAACTCTTCCATGCTGGTTCTGCTTCAGCTACAATTAGAGTCCAGTTAGCAGCAATTTCAAATGTTCACATTGGCCTGTCGGAAAACAATATCATGTCCCATAAGCTGTGTAAAGCCTTTCTCAAAGGAACCACTCTGCTCAGGCCCCCAGTGAGAGATCCTCCACCACCGTGGGATTTAAATTTGATTTTAACTTTGCTAATTTTGTCCGCTTTTGAACCTGTAGCTTCTTGTTCGCTGAAGTTCTTATCTTGGAAAACCCTCTTCCTGGTAGCTATTACTTCAGCCAGAAGAGTTTCGGAACTACAGGCTCTTTCTGTCCGTCCCCCATACCTCGTGTTCCACAATGACAGGGTTGCTCTTAGGACTAATCCGTCCTTCCTTCCTAAGGTCTCTTCAAAGAGCAACTTGAATCAGTCCATTGACCTTCCTGTGTTTTTCCCTAACCACTACAGCAGGGAAGAATATAAGTTGCATCAGTTAGATGTTCACAGGCAGCTACGCTTTTATTTGCACAGAACCAAGGACATTAGAAAATCAGATCAACTTTTCCTGTCTTATGCAGTAGGTAAACAAGGTCTTCCGGTCTCCAAAGTAACATTATCCAGGTGGTTGACTTCTATCATCACATTCATATATCAACTGTGGAATAAAGAATTGCCAGTTAAACCAAAAGGTCACTCCACCAGAGCTTTAGCTACTTTGGTGGCTTTTCAGGCTAGGTTGCCCATGGAATCTATTTGTGCTGCGGCTACATGGGCCAACCCACATACTTTCATTTCACATTACAAGTTGGATTTGGTTTCCAGGAGCAGAGCTGACTTTGGTTCCAGTGTTCTGAAGACTCTTTTCCAATGAGCCACCCAGGTTTTTAGGTTCTAGGGACGCTGTCCCAACCAGCAAGAATAGAAGGCGAGATAGACAACTTAACATAAAGAAGTTATGTACCTAGCATAACATTCCATGTTAGTTGTCTTCTTCTCGCCTTCTTTCTTGCGTCCCACCCTCATCCCCCTATCCTAGTGGTCCGAGAAGAGTTCTTCTTGATTTTTCACTGTCTGAGTCTTCTCTGGCTATTCCTTTCTGACTAGTAGTCTCTCCAGTAGGATTTATGCATTCTAGGATAGGATTCCTTTATTATTATGTCTGCAGTTAGACTTACCAAACGAGATCTGGGTATCAAGCACCAGGCATCATGGGATAAAGGGGGGCCTCGAGCCAGTAAGCAGCTCTCGAGCTTTTGAAGATGGCCGAGTCGGAGCCGAGGATCGGCTCCGAACCCAACCAGCAAGAAAGAAGGCAAGAAGAAGACAACTAACATGGAACGTTATGGTAGGTACATAATTTCTTTTTCTTCAGCACAAACTATTTTTATAGTGGTAGAGTTCTTTAGGTTCTAGGTCTTAAAATGAATTTTATAAATCACAGTAAACACACTATTATTTTTGTAATATTTTGTAAACAACTTACAATATCTTAGCAACCACTCAAGCTATACACATACTGTCAGCAACATTTAATTCATCTAGCTGAGAGTTTCATATGAGGCTAAGGAGTTCTGTCTGTGTTCCTTGGTTGTTGAGATATTTAGAAAAATGCAAAAATTATATCTAGAAGAATTATCATAAAAACAACAGTTAATATCTGTTTGCCTGCACTAGAATGAGGTCAAATATTAATGCAGTTGAGTTTGCCATTATGTAAGCTTTAAGCCAAAATCTTTCAAACACTTGTACGTAGCATGGTTTTGGAATTGTTGACGCAAATACGAACAAGCAATATATGATGCCTAGAGGCGTCAGTAGAAGATAAATGCAGATGCAACTGTAGGCATCACTTGGATGTAATGAGTTAAATAAAACTAAACTATACACTGTCCTATTAACATCATTAAAAGTACTAAGGCTGCTAGGGAGGTTGTTACCTCATTAACTTCCCTTAATTTCAAACTTAATTTTTTCACCGAACTGCTTGCCATTGTACCTTTAAATTGTGTGGTTCCCTCAGCAAAGAATACTCAGAATTTTCAAGATTAACTGCTTGCACCTGCAGACAGCTTGTCTCCATGGAAATGTACTCAGCAATGAGTCTTTGTAAAAGAATGCAAAGCTGCCCTCAGCTGCAGATGTCTTAACACCACTAAACATTTGCATGTGAAAAACAAACAAGCTATCTTTTGAAGTTATAAGAAGCTTAGCATTTTCATGGCTTTCATAATTTTGTCTTATTTGCAAAGCCTAGATACTTACAGAAACAACTATTTACATCTTAAGCCAAAGGTAGTAATCTAGACATTCACCCTTGTAAAATAAAAAGAGAAAATATCCTAATTCTACATGTAGTATAATCCCCACCACAGCAGCCCAATATCACAGCATATGGACAGTAAACTTTCTTTTGTCCAGACTTTTTTCTCTTGTTATATTGTAAAACCTATATATAAAACCTGTGTTTCTTACAACTGAATAGTACTTGTTTACTTCAATATTTTTAACACATATGTCACTGAAAAGACTCCCCCACATTTAAAATAACCCTGACTGCACACTACAGAAAACTGTTTTAATGTGTAAAACATGCAGTTTATATCATGAAATGTCTTATACAAATACTAATAAGAGCAAACATTGTTTTAATGTTAGTTTTCCTTCTTTTAATGTCCTTCTAAACATTAATGATATAAAGTGGGGTATGTAATTTTCTGTCCACCAATTAGTTTAACAAAGTCAACAAAAGTCCAGGGTTTTTGCAAAATCATATTTCACAAATGTGATAAGTCTTCCATTTATTCACTGATTTCAGAGTTGCTGGTCTTCTTCCTGTTCATCTCCATCTCCCAACACCACACTCTGTTTCAAGTCCAGAGTACTGCTGATTCTTCTAATCAACTCCTGTGCCTTTTTTCTCTCTCTCATTTTCCTTTGGAGCACTGGGAAAGGTTTAACTGGCAAAGTCTCTCTGAACTTTGTCATCAGAAGAATGAGAAACACAGTCTCCTTCTGCTTGCTGACTCACTTTTTGTTGGATAAACATTTTTATTACCTCCTTAGCCTGTTCTTATTAAAAAAAAAAAATGAATGATTCTCCAGAAAATAAAAAAAAAAAACCACTTTGAAGACAGTTGAATACAGCAGCTTGAATCACCTGCCTCTCGACGTTCCCTGATTACTGGGATAAATTTGCTTCTCTTCTGCCTGGTGTGCAATGAATAGTCATTTTCTACAATCTGCTGTCTCAGATTTTTCATACATTGCTTTTTCTGACACACTTTTTTCAGGATCAACTCTTTCTGCTGGTATGATTGCATCTTTACTAATATAGATCTTGCCTGCTTTTTCATGGCCATTTTTGGAGCATACAGTCAATTTCATTGAACAAATTATGAGGTGGAACACCAGTCCAGTTACTTATTTGTGCTTTCATAAAATTAATACAGTCTGTTCCTTCCAGTTTCTCTTGTACAGCAGAAAATCTCTGTTTTTTTTCTGGGCACTATGTCTTCTAACTCTATTATTTTTTTAAACAGTTCTTGAGAAACCTCATATTCAGCTAGCTTTTTCTTCATATCAACCTCTAATTTTTGAAGCTTTACCAGGTCATCTGAATGGTTAGTTAAAGCTTCCCTTTTTCCAGCCATTTGTTGTTTGAATTGATATATTCCTTAAATGTTTCATTTATTTTAATCACCTCTAAGTACATATCATTTATTTTTCCACGAAATTACTGGAAGGCATCACTTGAACCAAAGCTGAAGCTTGAACTACTTTTTTGCTGAAAAGCTGCAGAATTCTTCCCAGACAGTATTTTCTCTTTAACATTTCTGGTAGATTTTCTTACAAGTTTTCCAAATGCCTTATTTGCTGGCATCCAAGAAGTGTATTTACTAGCTAGTAAATGAATTCTACCAAACATATTTAATGGCACTCCTTTTTCTGTTTCTGTTTTCACACTGGGAGAGTTGTAGTTATGCTGTTGAACAGTGTGCAGCCAACATGGAAGAAGAAGCTCTAAGATAATGTGCCAAGCTTACAAAGGCAAAGGAAGTCTCCAAACAAACTAACCCTCTAGCCAATCAAAAGCACATACTGTGGGTTTCAGACAATGCTTCCCAGCTCAGAAGAGACCTGGCTGCCATTTTCTGCCACTAGAGTGTGGAGTGTTGTTATTCTTGGATACTTTTCACAAGATAAAGTACGGTTGGAAGTGATAATTACTGAGTACTTCTAATAGGTGTTCTAGTCTAAAGTATAAATTTTGCATATTAACTAAACCCTACTTTTTCTGTCTTAATGGTTATAAAATATATTCATTAATAGTTATTCATCTGAAAATGTGTATTACATCAGTAGCACTGCTAAAATGTCTCCTAATAAAAGGGCTTCCAAGCATATAACCTTTTGAAACATTCTTCTAAATGATTTAATCTGTTTGTTTTATGTTATTACATGATGAGATAATATTACATATGTATAATCTGTATTGTTTATATTGTAAAACGTGTAGAATGTTAAAATACAGTTATGCAAGCAATTGCATTAATCTGAAGTATTTTTTGTCTGTTCCTCAACCAATGGATCTTGGATCTGACATTGGATCCATCCTTGGGCCAGTCTAATAGACTTGGCTCTGTAGCTCAAGCTCTTCCCCTTACCCAGAATTTATCTCTTCTACTTAGTTACCTCAGATCTCGTTTGCCAATTTAGCAATAAGATGTGGTCACTGCTAGCTCGAGCGTGCCAGCTTTACACCTTTTTCCTTTTTGTTCCTCTTCCTCCTCTGTCAAAAAAAGTTTCTATATAAATATATATATATATATATAAAATTTATACACACACGCACGGGCACGCACGCACACACACACACACACACACACACACACACACACACACACACACACACACACACACACACACACACACACACACACACATACACACACACACACACACATATATATATATATATATATATATATATATATATATATATATATATATATATATATATATACATATAGTGTTAGATAATGTAGTAGTTGTTTAAATTAAAGTTGTTTTTTTCATGGGGCATTCTGCCCTCACAAGCTTTCTCTTTACCTTTTGATGTTCTTCTCCATTACCATCATTGATATTTCTATTCTGTACCTCTGGGTATTCTTGTTATCTGTTGGTGGTATTTTTCTGGTTTAGTATCTTTCTCTTACAGGTATCTGTTTTTTGAGATGTCTGATAAACCTTCTGGATTTAAGAAGTGCACCATTTGTGGGCACAAAATCCCCAATTCTGGCAGCCTTTCAGAATGTGTCTATTGCCTTGGCCAAGTCAACTCAATGTTCATTTGTGTTAGTTTTAATAACTGGGCCCTGGTCGAGAGAAAGAACAAACTTATATTGAAAGGATTTCTTCCGTCTTCTACTTCTGGAACACCATCCTTCTCCAAGACATCTTTGGTAGAGGCTCACAACAAACACAGGGATTAGAGGAAGTGATCCTCTGACCACTTTCCTCCTGCAACTTCTTGAGGATCCACTCTATCTGAGAAAATTCATAAGATGTCAGATCCATCCACCTTCTTGGTTCCAACTCTGATGAAATCGAAGACTTTGGATCCATCCTTCTATTTGGATCTGATCCGACCTATGTCAAATTCACCTTAAGTTCCTGCTAGGTTCTCTCCAGAAGCAGTAACATCAAGGCTTCACTCTCCATTTTTTGCAAGACATGCCTCAAAGAATTTCTCATCCACCTTCCACTTCATCTTCCCTCAGGTCATATAGGAGCTTATTTGAAACAGATGAGGATAGGATGATGACAAAGTTTCTCAGAACCCAGATACAGTTGGGTGTTATTTCTACTACACAGACCCAACCTATGACTCCTACTCTGATCCAGCCAGTGGTTTTGGAGATTTCAGATCCAAGACTTTAGAGTTTGTCTTTGTTCGATCTGAAGACTTGGCCCTCTTTGACTCTGACACCTTCTTTGATCCAGATGGTTCTGACCATGTTGAGTCCAGATGGATCTTTGAGCCATAAGTGTCGGCACTGGATCTGGAGACTGGGATTGACTCTGATGTTCTCAGAGCCATCTTTCCCCATCAGAGCCTCAGCATTAGACAGCTCAGCTCTGACCTCGGCTTCAAGGCTGAAATGGGGAGGGGGGAATTTGGTTTCATCTTTCATATGCTTCTTTGGATCCAGTGAGGGCCAGGCTCAGCTCTCTCTCTTGGCTTCAAGTTTTGAGGTAGTAGAGAGAGAGAGAGCTTTCTCTGCTTCTATAGAAAAGACACCCTTACCCCCCATCAGGTCCACCCCAAACTCAACTGTCTTCTGTGAAAACTGGGTCTTTTCATCCTGTCCCATTGGGACCGTCAATCCAGTCAAGCCTGGAAACTGTTCTCATCCAGAACTCAGCTGGCACTTCTAAGGAAGAACAACATTATCCTCATTGTCCCATTCTGGCATCCCTAAGTGCGGTTTCCCTTTCTGTGGCCTTATCTAGTTCACCCTTCCTGGGTGTTGGATCCTGTTCAGGAGTTTTTTTCTCAACTCTCCGGCTTACCTCTCCTGGACATGAAATCTCCAAACTGACTGCATGGTTTCTTCACCTGCACTAATGGCTAGAAATTCCAGGCTTTCTTCCCCTGTTTGCCACATTCTTATGTCATCCCAGAAGGTTTCTAGGACAACAATAAACTGGTAAAAAACAAAAAACAAAAAACGGCTGTTCACGAGCTCCAGAAGTCAAAGAAATCCAATAACTGAAAATTATCAGGCAAATGATAGCAAGCTCCAAGTGTTGAACGCAATTTTTAATAAAAAACAACAGCGTTTTCGCTACAGACTCAGCTGTAGCTTCCTCAGAATCAAAGTATAAGAAAGTACCGCCAAGTTTCAAATTTATAGTTACGTACATTACGTTAACTAGCTAATTAAAACATTAAAAGTGCATCGTAAATTTATACATAATCTACTTACTTTGTTTATGAACAAAGTGGATTTTTATATTTAAAAACACATAAGCAAATATTAAAAAACATTTTAAACCATAAGTTATGTATGTAAAATGCATTATTACCAACCAACAACCAAAACTCCGTAATCCTACTATACTATAAATAATCAAACTAATATATATGTATGTTAATCCAAACAGTGTGGAAGTATGTTCAAAAACTCATATCAGCAATGTCTGATCAAGTATTAAAAACAAAAAATAAAAAAATACTTAATCTCAGCATTTAAAGAACAATTTGGTATATTATAAAAATAAATAAATGAAAATGAACTTAATTTACTACCTGTTCATTAAAGAATATGATAATAGTCTAAAACTGAAGATAACTTGCAATTACAAATGACTACTATACATGCAGCTTTTATCTTCTATAATTCCTCATTCTTAAAACACAAGAGATGTTACAATGGTCGTTCAAACCCGGAGAACTAAAAGAGTTTAACAGTAACTGCCATTCTAACTCACAAACTTCAAGTAATAAAGGAACTGGTCTACCTCTTATAGTGTGTGCCACTTCATCTATAGCTATAAAATGAAAACTATGGCTGGGATGTTTCATACAGTGTCTTGCTAGGGCATTCTCTATTTTGTTTTTTCTAATTGCATACAGATGTTCGTAGATTCTGTCTCGGAATCTACGATCTGTTTTGCCGATATAGAATGCCTCACAGCAGTTACACTGGGCCAAATAAACTATAGATTTAGATTCACAGTTAAGTCTATGATGAATGTAATATTTCCTATTCCTAATAAAAAAGGAATTCACAACTTTCACTTCTCTACAATAGTTGCAAAACCCACACTGGAAGCACCCCTTTGATCTTGTAGTCATGTAAAATACATTGTTCCTTTCTAGTATTGTTTTTAAATTACAACCTCGTTTAAACACAAATTTTGGTCTGTCACCAAGTTTTTCAAACAATTCTTCATTGTTCAAAATATAATACCAGTTCTTAGTTAGAATATGTTGTATATCCCACGAATTGGTATTAAAAGTCGAAATAAAACTAGTCTGAAAGCGTTTTGTTTCGTTATTAACTGAACTAGGACTGTTTCTCTCCTCAACATTAGTCTGTCCTATTAAAATATTGGTAGACACTACCTGTGTTTCTAAGTTGTTGTGTATTAAAAGGGGAGGATACAAGCCTTTTGAACGTTTAAAGTTAATTTCATCCAAATGTTCAGTAAACATAGACAATGGATTGTCCCTATTCATGAACATTTCCTTTAACTTATTACATTCATACAGGAAAGCTGTTTCCCGACTACACATTCTGGCCGCTCTTATTATTTGACCTTTAATGATAGCTGTTTTTTGTTTATAAGGATGTGCGCTGTTGAAATGTAAAAATGAATTGCAGTATGTTGGTTTCCTGTGTACAGTAGAAAAGTATTCTGATTTTATTAAATCTTTGTATAATTTTACATCTAGGTAGTCGATCTCAGTTTCGGAGAAGTTAAATGTAAAGTTTAAAAATGGTGTAGTTGTGTTAATGGAGTCAATCAAAGATGTTGCTGATTCCATGTTCCCTTTGAATAAAATAAAAACATCATCTAGGTACCTTGTGTAATATTTAATTTTATCCATAATGGTGTTGTTACAAAATATAAACTTATTCTCCCAATATGCCATAAAAAGGTTAGCGACACTAGCACCGCATGGCGACCCCATTGCTATACCCTGTTTTTGTAAGTAAAATTTCCCATTAAAGGTAAAATAGTTTGATGTTAAGATTATGTCCAATAGTTCAGATACTATGTCTATTTCATTTTGTGTAGCTTTTAACTCAATCAACATCAAGGAAATCCATTCTACTGCTTCTAAGTGGGGTATAGATGTATACAAATCCACAACATCAGTTGTCAGGAAATTAAATGAACTATCAAATTCTATGTTACACATATTTTGAAGGAATGTCCATGAATCTTTACAAATCCTCGGTATAAATTTCAGATATTTAGTCAAAATAGTTTCAACGAGTTGTGCACAAGGATAAGTTATAGAAAGGCGACTGTCAATTAGAGCACGAAGTGGTGGGTTTAACATATCCTTGTGGATTTTCGGGATACCGAAAATCACTGGGTTTTTTGGCATAGAAATATCAATATAGTTATAGGTGTCTAAATCAATTTTTCCACTAATAAATAAATCCTTAAAGTAGCCCCTTATTCTAGACTGTGATGTGTTAATTTCATTCAATGATGAAATGCTATAAGTGGGACTACTTAAGACCAAATCCATTTTTTCTGTGTACATGTAATTATCAAAAATTACCAACCCGCCACCTTTGTCCGGTTTAACTACCCTGACTGCTGATGAACAAAGAAGTTTAAGACTTGTTAGTTGTTCTTCTGTAACATTGTGTTTAACTTGTTTATTCAAAGATGAGTTAAGCTGCAGCATGTGGCGAAAATCTAACTCACATGCACTCTCAAATAGTGCTAAAACTACATGCAAGGGAGGGTTAAAAGTACTAGCCAATTTTAACCTAGATACATTTTCAAAATCCTTGCTGTTGAAAATCAGATCAAGATTTAATTTACGGACATAGCATTTCAAATCAATCAATGTTTTCGCTATGTTGCATTTCTTTGTTGGGACAAATGTATTCCCAAATGCTAATAACTCAACTAGGCAAGGATCTAAAGTAATACTTGAAAAATTATAGATGGTAAAATCCCCTTTGCAGTTGGTTAATAGTTTTAACTTGTTGTTAAACAAAGAGGTGTTATTATTGGCAGATGGAATGTCTAATTCCGAAAGTTGTTCCTGTTGTTCTGCTGGAACTTCGAGTTCCGTGCTCCTAAAAAACGACCATTATTTGCTTTGTTGTTGTTATTATTGTTAGTAGTTGTTATTCACATAAGGTTGAGGGCCGTTCTTGTTATTGTTTGCCCTTATTCTGTTACTACGTCTAGGTACTTGTATAAATTGATCGTCAGTACTGTTTTCCAAAAGCTCCGGGTCTTGCAAATTCGATGTTGGAAATGAATCGGCCCTTTCATTACTCAAGTAGTCTGTGTTAGCAAAAGGGCCATTGCTTGGTATTTTTAGTTTAACGTAGGCATTATTGTCTCTGTAGGAAAGTCTATCCCTTGACAGTTTTTTGATTTTATTCAGCTTCAGTTTATGTACTAGAGAGTCTATACTCGTGAAAATGCGGGTATAATCATATTTATATCTATCAAAATTCAAATCTTTTTTCAATGAGTTATCTAGTTCATTAACCTCATTGATCAATTTGTTAATTTGAATGTTGTAGTATTTAATCATCAACTCCAGCAACTGAAGTCCTTGATTGTCAAAGAGTAATGCTAGATCTTTATAAAATTCAGCATCATTAAATAGACCAGTTGGGCAAAAATTAGACCTTAAACCTTTAGGAATTATTTTCTCTGTAGAACATTGTTGGAAGTAATTTACTTCCAACTGCAGTTTCTTTAGTTTTACAAGTTTAAAGTCAAAAGATTTTAAATGGTCTGTAATTGAATTGCCACTTACTGTTGTCTGCTGTACATCCGTGACCGGAGATTCCTGTAAAACTTCAAATTTCAAATTTGAGTCTGTAGCGAAAACGCTGTTGTTTTTTATTAAAAAAATTGCGTTCAACACTTGGAGCTTGCTATCATTTGCCTGATTATTTTCAGTTATTGGATTTCTTTGACTTCTGGAGCTCATGAACAGCCGTTTTTTGTTTTTTATCCCAGAAGGTTTCTACCAGGAAGATTTACAAGAAGACCGACATACCCTGTGTATGTACTGTCTTGGCAGGATTCATTTGCAAGAGAATTGTGCAATTTGTCATGGGTTTTCTACCTGCACGCTGACAGAAAGAAAAAAAACAAACTAATTCTGAAAGGGCTTCTGAAACCTATCTTCGACGAGGCCATCTCTGAGTCCAGGGAGAAAACTAGCGCTTCATCATCATCTTCTTCCCATGGCTCAAAGAAAAGGTCATCCTGGGTTCCAAAGTCCTCGGAACTGACTAGAAAAATGGCTAAATCTTCCTCAGTACCGAAGAGCTCATCAGCACCAGAGGACTTGACTACACCTACTAAATTGGCTTCAGAGCCAACAGCCTCTACATCAGTACCTGCTGATAAATTGGTACCTAAGCAATCAGAGCTGCCTGCATTCCCAGGAACTTCCTACTCACCTTCTGTGGACCCATTCAGAGATGCCCCATTTGTGGAAGTGAGACCCCTGAGACCTCCTTCCACTGCATCGGTATGATCTACTAAGAGTCTATCAAAAGCAGATATTATGAGACTAGTGGATCAGCTACTTGTGGCGAGAGGATTACCTTTGGTACTGAGCCAAACTGGCATTGAAACTGTCTGTCCTATGACCCCCTCATACCCTCCTCCTCCATCTCTAGATGAGCCTTTAGAGCCTTAGATCCTGACACTCCCAGCTCCAACTGACTCAGTTTCGATAGCATCATTATCTTCGGTTTTGAGAACCGTCTTGAGTATTTTCAAGCTTTCTGCACTGGAGACCTCCCAGGATTGAGACTCTCTGGTCGGGTCCGAGATGCATGGTACCATTTCAGTTTCTTCTGAATCATCTATGCCTCTTGGTGCTTTGGCTATTGTAATGTTGACCCAGGCTCCTGTTTTGGAGGCATTTATTTTGGTTCTGGGCTCCCATCCCTCTATAGGGGGGGGGGGGGGGCTGCCTTCCAGATTACAGAGAAGGCATTATCCAATGGGGATTCTCATTCTTTGCCATCCCTGTCTGGACGGATTTCTTCTTCTTCTCAACCTGAGCTACCATTAGTCTCCTGGGACAGAGGGCACAAAAGTCTCAGGTAACTTGCGCTTTAGTGGTCTCCTCTTCAGACTCTTCCATAGATCATCCTCCTGAGGAAGTCCCTGCGAAGAGGAAGTGCAGGAGGAAGCACCTGGACTCCCCAGAAGAGTCTTACACTGAAGATACTGATTTTGATGAAGGGGAAGGTTCCCCCAGGTCACCCCCGATGATGTTTCCTTTGGGAACATCCTGGAAATCCTGAAACAGAGGGGTGGCTGGTCTTCCATCCAGCTTTCCTAGGAGGAATCAGTATACCAGGAGGCTTTTTGTGCTCAGCCCTCTATCTCTTGGATCTCTTCGCCTGCTGATGATCTTATTAAATTGATCACTCAGCAGGCGTGGAAGATGCCCAACTCCATACAGCTAATACCCAAGAGACCTGACTGGATATTGTCTGCCCCCAAAGATGAACCACATTGGTCTAAAGGGATTTCTGTCAATGCCATGGTGATAGCAGCTGCCACCAAAAGGGAATTCACTCAAGAGAGTCCCACTATCCATCCTCCTAACAAGGACTCTAGGACTTTGGATAGATTTGGGAAGCATGTTTATGCTTCAACAACCTTGAACTCTATGGCACACTTTACAAGATTACAGAGAGATTTGATTAAAGAGCTTTCAAACCCTTCTCTCAGGAGCAGTGGCTGAGGGGGTTATGACAAAGTCCCCTTCCAGCTTGCAACCCTTGATGCTATCTCCAATTCATCCATGAGACTCATTGCGCATGCAGCTGAAGGGATAACCAGAGCAGCAGGTTCAGGCATAGCCATCAGAGGTCATTCCTGGATGCACTTGTGTGACTTTGTGGAACCATTTAAAGCATCATTCATCAAAGCTCCTTTTGATGGATCCACCCTTTTTGGTCCCAAGATAAAAGACACCCTAGCCAGATGTGAGAAAGATGGTAAGACCCTATCTGCCGTAGGCATATGTTTCTCATCTCCTCAGAGACCTTATTCTTAATCAAAGGAGTGGGAGACTATGGTTTGAAAAATCCAAAGGGCCTTTCCAAGACTCACAAGGCAAAGAATTCCCCCAGGCAAAGGGGGAAGTAATGGAAGACACTGTTCTAGAGGCAGAAATGGACAGAAAAATCAGGGGTCAAGGAGAATCCTTCTCTGGAACTTCCTATCAGCATCCCTGAACAGAGGCCCGATTGCCTTCCTCTGGAGGCAGTGGGGGAGCTATTGTCCCTGCACCTACATGCTTGGCAGTTGATAACTTTGGACAAATGGCTGTAGGGAATAATATCCAGAGGTTACAAAATTCCACTAGTTGTAAGTTCCAAACACCACAGAACTCCCCCGGATGTTCCACCCATCAAAGGGAGGCAGCAGTCTTAGAAATCCAAAAACTGCTCAAAAAAGAGTCATCCAAAAAGTCCCACCAGACCAAATGGGATCCACAATCTACTCAAGATTCTTTTTAGTGCCCAAAAGAACAAGGGACTGGAGACCCATTTTGGATCTCAGCCAGTTCAACAAGGCTGTCCACCAGACCAAATTCCAGATGGTCTTGGTTCAATGATCCATACTTCATTCTTGGATAAAGGAAACTGAACTTTCTCTATAGATGTCCAAGGTGCTTATTACCACATAAAAATGGAAAAAATCTCCAGGAGTTTTCTGCACTTCCGGCTAGGAGCCAATCATTACCAGTTCAGAGCAATGTCCTTTGGCCTCACCCACAGCCCCCAGGGTGTGCACCAAATGCATGGCAGTAGTTGCAGCTCATCTCAGACAGGAAAGTTTTCGAGTCTTTCCTCATCTCGATGATTGGCTCCTCACCACTACCACCAGGCATCTTCTAGAACAGGCAAGAGACTACATCATAAATATTTGTATGTCCCTAGGTATAACAATAAATTTTGAAGAGTTCAACCTTCAGCCATCTCAGCAACTGGATTTCATTGGTGCTCATTTAGACACTATCTCAGGGATTGCATCTCTCCTTCCAGAAAGACTACAATGCTTCAAAATCCAAGTCAGGAAAATTCTTCAGAGTGACAAGGTTTCAGTGAGACTTGTTCTTCAAACCTTAGGTTCCATGGCTGCATCAATCGCTGTTGTTCCTCTAGCGAGGTTTCATATACGAATTCTGCAGTGGTTACTAGCTTCCCAATGGACTCTCATGCATCAACCGATGTTTCATCCAGTTTTGATTACCAACTGTTGCAAACAGGATCTCAAATGGTGGCTACATTCCGACCAGATTCTCTTGAACCGGTCGTTTATTCTTCCTCAGACCCAAGCCATAGTGACCATGGATGCTTCCCAGATAGGGGGGGCATTATCTGGGAAAGACAGTCCAAGGCACATGGTCCCAATTGGAGCTCATCTTGCACATCAATGTTCTAGAAATGAGGGAAGTGCTATTAGCATTGCAAGCATTCCAAGACATCCTTCCTCTCCAGACAGTTCCAATTCAGACAGACAACATGTCGGTAGTCTGGTATATAAACAAACAAGGGGGGAACCAAATCTTACCCACTATGTCGAGAAGCACTCAGAGTTTGGCAATGGGTGATCTCTTCCAATTGCATTCTGATAGCAGTGCACATTCCGGGAAGTTCCAAAGTGATAGCAGACAAGCTGAGCAGGTCTATTCTCATGCTTCACAACTGGTCTCTCAATTTTATAGTGGTGAACAACCTATTTTGCCATTGGGGCCAACCTTGCTGTGACCTTTTTGCCTCTCCCAAGAACAACAAGTGTAGAAGTTACTTTGCCCTAATCACCCCTCTGGTGGAGTCACCCAGAGATGCTCTCCTCCACAATTGGCCTCCCGGTCTGTTATATGCCTTTTCCTGACTCCTCTCATATCACAAAAATTCAGTAATCCTCATTGCCCCCTTCTGGCCTCAACAAGTTTGTTTTCCCTTTCTTTGGCCTCATCTAATATGGAAACCATGGATGTTATGTGATCCTATCTCGCCTACATTCTGTACTGATGGGCTCGGAGCCGATCCCTCGGCTCCGACTCGGCACGCTATGCTATAGAGCGAAGACTCTTATTGGCTGAGCTATTCTCTGTCCCAGGATGCACCACCACTAATCCCCCAGATCTCGTTTGCCACTTACAAGCTAGGACGTGGTCTCAAACTTGGCTGAGCTAAGTACTGTTTTTTTCTAAAGTTTCCTGTCAGGAAATTCCTTATTCTTACCCAAAAGCTGTTTTAACAGCTATTGTTGTTGTACGAGTGTGTTTTGGTACTTTATTTGTGGTAAATTGTGTATTTGTTTAAGGGAAGGTTTCCCGTTTAAGTTAGAGGGGCCTTCCCCTATTCTTCAGCTAGTTTCTCTTATTTTTCAAGGAGGTCAAGTACCTGTTTAAGTTAGAGGGTCTTGGCCCTCCTTTTTAGTGTTTTCTGACATTGTATTGTGACCACTCCTCGTGCGTATATTGTTTAGGTGCCAAGCACCTACAGGAGTCCTGTAGCGTGTGTCACGCCTTTTCATCTAGAGTCCTCCAAGAGAGGAAGAATAAATTAATACTGAAAGGGCTGATTAAACCCTCCTTCAAGGAGGCCTTATCTTCCTCTTCCTCTCCTACCAAGAGAAAGAAAGCGTCGGCTCTGACCAGCCCGTCGGAACTGACTGCTAAGAAACCTAGGCAGGCTTCTCCATCGGCTCCACGGACTTCGGAGCCAAGGGCGGAATGGTCTGCCTCAATGCCTCCAGTCTCGACTCCTCTGGTTTCGGAGCCGAGGACTGGGGCGTCAAGAGGCGGGTCACCTTCATCGGCTCCACTGATTTTGGAGCCGATGAGGGTTGCCGGCTCAGACTCTTCCCCTTCGGTGCCGAAGCCCTCCTCGGCACTGAGGGAAATTGTTTTGGGATCTCCCTCGGAACCGATATTGGTCGAGTCCATTCGGAGCCGGTCCCCCAGTCCTTTGGAGCCGATGGAGAAGTCGGTTCGGACCCGATCGGTTTCATCTAGATCCTCCAAGATGTCTGATTTGGACATCGACAGGGTGCTCCTAAGACTTTTCCAGTCTCCTGTGTTCCAAAAGTTAGTTTCGGCTCCAGCCCATTCGGCTTCGGAGCCGATGGTCCACCCTGTAGTTATGGTTCCTCCTCCAACAGCCTCGGCACCGTTGGAGCCAGTGCTGGTGGAGCCGATGGAGGTTTTCGGGTCGGCCCCGACCCTTACTCCAACCCCGGCTCTTGAGTCGGAGTTCGGTACGCGGACCTCCTCTGTCGGCCCCGGGGGGGACGCTTCGGGACTGATGTTTTCGGTCCCAAGCCTTCCTCTTGGTGCGTCGGCTGCGGGGGTACCGTCTACTGTTGTGGCCATGGGGGTTGGACCTTCCCAGGATTCTTGTGGTCCGGCCTTCAGGGCCATGAGGAGTGCATTAGCCATATCTTCTTTGGCTACCTCCACGGTCTCTCCAGCACCTTCCCTGCATACGGAGACTGGGTCTTTGGCAGTCACCCTGTCCTTAGACAGCGGAGCCCCAGGGCCTGAGGTCACCCCCACTGGGGGTCCCCCCCTCCTGGAGGTCCCTCTGAAGCTTCTTCGGAGGAACCCCCAAGGAAAAGATCGTGCAAGAGGAAGCACGTTGACTCCCCCATGAGTCTCTCACGTCAGACACTGATCTTGATGATGCAGAGGGGTCCCCTAAGTCGTCCTCAGATGATGTCTCCTTTGTAGACATCCTGGAAGCCCTCAAACAACGAGGCGGCTGGCTTTCCAAACCCCCTTCTGCTGACGAGTCGTTGCTCCTTAAGGCCTTCGGGGCTCAGCCCTCCGCCTCCTGTGTGTCTCCGCCCTTCCACGAGCTCCTAGATTTGATCTGTCGAAGGGCGTGGGAACACCCAGACTCTGTGGAACCGGTGCCTGCTCGCCCAAATAAGTTCCTGTCAGCACCCCCAGAGAAGGAGTTTTTGACGAAAGGTGTGGCTGTAGATGCCTTGGTGGTGGCATCTGCTACCCAACAAGATGTAGCAGAGGCTTCGACGTCCATCCATCCTCCTAATAAGGAGTCTAGGAGCATGGATCGGTATGGTAAGCGCACCATCAGTTCAGCAGCCTTTACCTTAAGATCCCTGAACTATTTAACGCACTTCACCAGGTTTCAGAGGGATCTGATCAAGGAGCTTTGAGATACCCTCTTGGGTAACCTACCTGAGCAGCTGGCCCAGATGGTTGGCTCTCAGTTGGCTATGCTGTCATCCATATCAAACTCGTCCATGAGGCTCATTTCTTATGCAGCCGAGGGGGCGAGTAGAGCGGCGGGTACAGGTATTGCTCTACGGAGGCAAGCCTGGCTCCGCCTGTGTCATTTTGCGGAAGCCTTCAAGTCTTCCTTTGCCGACGCCCCCTTTGATGGGTCCTCTTTGTTTGGACCCAAGGTAAAGGACACATTGACCCGCTGCGAGCAAGAAGGTAAGACTTTGACTGCAGGAGGGGCATGATTTTACACTCCCTTTCGGCCTTACCCCAAGGCTAAAAGAGGAGGGAAAATGTGGTTCCGTAGATCTCAGAAGTCTTATCCCTCACAGCAGGACGATCCCCCTTCTAGAGGCAGAGGAGGTGGAAATTCTTCTGGAAGATGCCGTCCCAGAGGCGGCAGAGGCCCCCGCAACACTGGAGACCGCGAGTCCTTTCGTGGCTCTTCAGCCTTTCACAATCCCTGAGGGATTGCCCGACTGTGCAGCTCCGGAGCCAGTCAGGGGTCGTTTTGCGAGGCACCTAAAAGCCTGGGAAGGTATCACTCAGGACCGATGGGTGCTTCGAATTATCACCGGAGGTTACGCCATTCCCTTTTCTCGCTCCCCACCTCCGTCCAAGAAAATCCTGGACCCGCCACCCAGTCAATGGGAAATTGCAGCCTTAGAAGTCTCAAAGCTGCTTCAAAAAGGAGTCATCCAACCGGTCCCCGCAGACCAGATCAGATTAGGGACTTACTCAAGATTCTTTTTGGTGCCAAAAAAGACCGGGGACTTGAGGCCCATTTTGGATCTCAGCATTCTAAATCGTTCAGTCAAAAAGTCCAAGTTCCGAATGGTCACCCTACAATCCATTCTCCCACTGCTGGAGAAAGGTGTTTGGATGTGCTCCATAGATCTCAAGGACGCTTATTACCACATCATGGTACATCAAGCATCCAGGAGACATCTGCGCTTCAGCCTAGGAGACAGTCATTTTCAGTTCCAAGGCTGCCCTTTGGTCTCACCACAGCCCCCAGGGTGTTCACCAAATGTTTGGCGGTCGTGACTGCTCACCTGAGAAGTCTAGGATTCCATGTGTTTCCGTATCTAGACGACTGGCTCCTAACTGCCACCTCCAAGCATCTACTATTGCAGAGCCTACAAGCCACAATATCACTGGGCACTTCCCTTGGAATCACCTTCAATTGGCCAAAGTCTGTGTTGCTGCCATCTCAACGCATAAGATTCATTGGAGTAGAGATAGACTCAAACCGAATGTGGGTCTATCTTCCTACTGAAAGGATACAAACCATACAGGCTCAAGTTCGAGCCTTACTTCCCAGATCCAAAGCCCCAGCCAGAATGGTCCTGCAGCTATTGGGATCTATGTCCACCACGGTTCTTCTAGTTCCCCTAGCAAGGTTGCACATGAGAATTCTCCAGTGGCTTCTTTCAACACAGTGGTCCTTTCAGGATCTCCCTCTCAGTCACCTCATATGGATCACGGAAACCTGCAAATGGGACCTTCACTGGTGGCTGGTGCCCTCCAATCTGGATCAGGGACGACCCTTTGTTCCACCTCCTCCTGTGGCCACTTTGACTACGGACGCCTCCCAGATGGGGTGGGGGGGGGCATTCCCTGGGCAGGTCAGTCCAAGGCAAATGGCATTCGGAAGACAGCCTCCTTCATATCAACATTTTAGAAATGAGGGCGGTGTTTCTGTCCCTACAAGCCCTTCACGATTACCTCCCTCAGAGCGTAATTGCCATTCACTCCGACAACATGTCAGTAGTCTGGTACCTGAACAAGCAGGGAGGGACCAGATCCTACCCCCTTTGCAGAGAGGCCATGAGAGTTTGGGAATGGGCAGTGTCGACCAAATGACTTCTAGTGGCGACTCATATCCCTGGCAAGTCCAATGTGATAGCCGACAGACTGAGCAGAACTATCCTCTCTCCTCACGAGTGGTCTCTGAACAATACGGTTGCAACTCAGATTTTCAGCAAATGGGGAATTCCTTGCTGCGACCTGTTCGCAACCCCGCTGAATGTGAAGTGCAAAAAGTTCTTCTCCCTCACTCTGGCTCCGGGGGAGAGCCCTATGGACGCACTAGCCCATCCTTGGCCCACCGGCTTGCTATACGCTTTTCCTCCAGTTCCCCTCCTTCCCAGAGTGATCCAAAAGGCGTCTCACTTGGGGAGCAAAATGATCTTAGTTGCTCCTTACTGGCCTCGTCAGGTATGGTTCCCCTATCTTCGGAAATATGCACTGGACGGTCCATGGTTCCTGGATCAGTTCCCAGACCTATTAGTTCATCAGTCAGGACTACTCCACCAGTCCCTCCACACCTTGAAATTAACAGCTTGGCTCCTCCTCTTCCGACTATAGTCAGGAATCATACCTTAGACCCGGAAGTCATACATATCTTATCTTCGGCCCACAAGTCTGCCACTAAGAAATTGTATTCTAGCAAATGGAAGAGATTTGCTATTTGGGCTCAACTCCGGGGTCTGGATCCCATCACTATTCCTGTATCGGAAGTCCTGAAATTTCTAACTTCCCTATTCAATCAAGGTTCTTCAGTCTCTACCATCAAGGTTCAATTGGCAGCTATTTCCAATTTTCATGAATCTATAAACCCACTTTTAATGAGCAACAGATTGTGTAAGACCTTCATGAAAGGTGCTGTGCTTTTACGACCTCCGATTTCTCATCCTGCTCCTCCATGGGATCTCGATGTGGTGTTACGTGCCTTAACTCCCCCCCCCCCCTTCGAACCGGCAGCAACATGTGGTTTGAAATTTCTATCGTGGAAAACTGCCTTTCTGGTCGCGATTACGTCTGCCAGAAGGGTTTCAGAGCTTCAAGCTTTGTCTGTAAAACCTCCATACCTGGTTTTTCACAAAGATAGAGTATCTCTCAGGCCAAATCCATCCTTTGTCCCTAAAGTTTGTTCTAGTTTTTGTCTACAACAGTCATTAGAACTTCCAGTTTTCTTTCCAAAGTACTCAAACAAAGCGGAATACATATTCCACACATTAGACGTCCACAGGCAATTGCATTTTTATTTAGATAGGACCAAACAAACAAGGGAAACAGATCAATTGTTTGTGTCCTTTTTGGATAATAAATTGGGCAAAGCCGTCACAAAGGTCACTATTGCCAAATGGATCAGGGACTGTATTAGTCAAGCTTATTCCTCTTCTAATAAAGAGCTTACGACCTCTGTCAAAGCTCACTCTACAAGAGCTATGGCTACTTCAATAGCATTCCATTCTAAGCTTGCCATTAGTGACATTTGTGCTGCGGCTACGTGGTCTTCCCCAAGACACCTTCATTTCCCACTACAAATTGGATGAGGCATCTCGGGGGCGAGCTTCATTTGGTTCCACAGTGCTCAGGAGTGTTTTCCAGTGAGCCACCCATGATTTAGGTGCTAGGGACGCTGTCCCATCAGTACAGAATGTAGGCGAGATAGGATCACATAACATCTTTTAGTTATGTACTTACCATAACTTTAGATGTTTGGGATCCATCTCCTACATTCTAATAACCCACCCTCCTTCCCCTTCCTTGGAGATCAGAAGAGATCGGACGGTCCGAATCCTATTGTTTCATCTTGAAACATCTGGCAATGTTATATAAACAAGTTATGTATGTGTGCATGAATGCGGACAAACAAGATCTGGGGGATTAGTGGTGGTGCATCCTGGGATAGAGAATAGCTCAGCCAATAAGAGGCTTCGCTCTATAGCATAGCGTGCCGAGTCGGAGCCGAGGGATCGGCTCCGAGCCCATCAGTACAGAATGTAGGCGAGATGGATCCCAAACATCTAAAGTTATGGTAAGTACATAACTAAAAGATTTTGTACCCAGTTCCAGATCTGCTAATCCGAATCTCCAACATCACAAACTTGCTGTGTGGCTTCTCCAATTCCCATGATTGCCAGGCATCCTTTCCTTTCTTCTCCTGTCTAATGTATTATTATTGCTCATCACAAGCCTTCTACTAGAAAACTATATCAAAGCAAATGGGAAAAATTTACTAGATGGGCCTTGGATAAAGGACTGGACCCTTATACCAGCCCTATTCATAAAGATCTGGATTTTCTAAATACACTTTTTCAGTCTGGTTTCTCCACATTTATGATAAAAGTTCATCTGGCAGCAATTTCAAATTTTCATTCAGGCTTGAATGACTCTTCTCTGATATCTCACAAGCTTTGTAAAGCTTTCTTAAAGGGTCTCCTAATACTAAACCCCCCATTTGAAGAACCAGCAGTTCCTTGGGATCTAACTATTGTTCTTCAAGCTCTTACTAAGACCCCTTTTGAACCATCAGCATCTTGTGACTTGAAGTTTTTATCCTGGTGGCTATTACATCTGCAAGAAGGGTTTATGAGCTGCAGGCCCTACCATGCAAATCACCCTATTTAGTCTTCCATAAACGATAGAGTGGCACTCAGAACAAATCCATACTTTTTACCAAAAGTAACCAACATTAATCAGTCACTGCAATTACCAGTCTTTTTCCCTAATTTCTCTGACAAAGGGGAATATGCCCTTCATTTACTAGATATGCACCGACAGCTATGTTTTTATCTTCACAGAACTATGGATTTTAGAAAATCGCATCAGTTATTTGTTGCATTTTCTTCCATCCGCATGGGCAATCCAGTTGATAAGGTTACTTTAGCTAAATGGCTCAGAGACTGCATTACATTTATATATCACTCTAAAAGACTTCAACTTCCCAAATCAGTTCAAGCTCATTCAACAAGAGCTATAGCAACATCAGCAGTTTTTCATGCCAGAGCTTCTCTAGATGACATCTGTGCAGCAGCCACTTGGTCATCTCGTCATACCTTTGTCACTCATTACAAATTAGAAATTAGATCAGGTCTTGAGGAATGGAGCATCCTTTGTCTCTATGGTTTGTTTATTTGTTTTGGCTTTTCCCGGTTAGGGGTCGCCACAGCGGAACTCCAGTCCGCTAACCATTGGCAGTAGATTTTTACATGTCGAATTGCCAGCCCTGATGCACAACCTTCAACAAAGGTACGCCCATTCATGCATGTCTCCACACAGAAGACGCTCTAGCTGAGAATCGAACAGGACAACATCTTACTGTGAGGTGACAACGCTACCGCAGCACCACCACCGCAGTATTATCCTTTGTCTTTATGGTGCTTAGGAATATTCTTCGCTGAGACCTCCCAAGGCTAAAGGAGCTGGGAATTCTGTTGCACTGTCAAGGATTTGATGAAGATTAACAACATCAGATAAAGAAGTTATGTCTTACCATAACTTTCCATCTGTGTTGTTGATCTTCACCAATCCTTGACATCCCCACCCACCTTCCCCATCCTAAGACTCTTAGTAGAGCAGACTAGCTCTGAACTAGTTTCTCATTAAGGGCTCATATATGGCCTTGTTCTCTATAATATCTATAGTTAACCATATTATTTTTTTCTATATACTATTATTTGGCAAACTCGATCTGAGGTAATCTCTGTGATGGGCATTATGGGTAGTGCCTGGCTCGAGAGTTTGGAGAGCATGAGCTGAAAGATATGACCGAGTCGGTTACAAGGTTTGGAAATCGGAATCGAACCCACTGTCAAGGACTGGTGAAGATCAACAATACAGATGGGACACTATGGTAAGACATAACTTCTTTTTTCTTCATTGCCATTACGTCGTCTAGATGGGTATAAGAGATCCACACACTTTCTTCCTAGCCACCTTATCTAAAATTTAATAAGAACAGAGAATCCCTTTGGACTAACTCTTGCTTTCTGCCTACCATGATCTCAGAAGCTGAGCTTAACCAGACTATTAGCCTGCCAGTTTTCTTCCCAATTTTTTCTAGCAAAGATGAATGCATACTCTGTTTATTGGATGTGCATAGACAACTCAGACTTTACATCAATAGAACTAAAGATCAAAGGAAATTAGAACTGCTTATTTCCTTTTCCAAAGCTAAAGTGGGAAATCCAGTGTCAAATATAACCTTAGACAGATGTCTCACTGATTGCATTGCATTCGTTTACAAAACTAAAGGACTATCATCACCCAAACATCCTAAAGCTCATTCTAGCAAAGCTGTGGGTGCATCTTCTGCTCTCTACTCCAAACCTTCCATAGATGATATTTGTGCAGCTGCTACATAGACCAGTGCTTCTGCCTTCATATAGCATTGTACGTTAGACATTTTATCTAGGAATAGAGCAGTTTTTGGCTCCACTGTACTCTGGAATGGCCTTCTTTGAGGACCACCCAAGACTAATCTAGATGAGGACTCTCTCCCATCAGTTGAATAATGGACAAAAAAGACATCATCAGATATTATAGTTATGTACTCACCATAACTCTGCATATGTGTTGTCTCCTTTCATCCTTTCTCAACTTCCTACCATCCAGTCCCCCCTCCTTTTACATGTATCCTAGTATGCCCTGAGGAATATTCCTTAATTGTCTTGCTGTGTAGGCTCCAGAAACTCTCTTCTCTATTTTTTCAACATTGCTTCTCTTTAGTTATACTTTGCTGTTTTGTTTCAGAAATTGTTAGTGGCTGATACTATTTAGTGTTTTTGTGGTTAACTGAATAGAGGGCATACTCGATCTGAAGTGTCTGAGGCAACTAAGGAGTAGAGAGGGATTATGGGTAAGGGGAGGAGGTCAAGCTATAGAGCCTAAAGTCTATTAGTGTGGCCGAGGATGGATCTGATGTCAAATCCAAGACTCATCAGTTGAGGAAGGATGAAAACAGACAACACAGATGAGGTTTTGGTGAACACATAACTATAATTTATTTTACTGCTAATATAAGTAAATTGAGAGTTCTTAATTAACAAGTACAATGCAGAGTGTAAATTTTATGTTATTCTAAATAGCATGTGCTGGGTTTGCTAAATATGATGTTTTCTTTATAGAATATTTGTAGAAGAGAAGCTGGGCAGTAAATATGTAGAAGGTCGAAGTGTTGAGTTTGCCAAATCATATGAAGAGAGCAGTTCTTCAACACCCATCTTCTTTATCCTCTCTCCTGGTGTTGACCCATTGAAAGATGTAGAAGCTCTAGGTAAGCATTGTATTTTGCTTTGCTTTTTAAAGTTAATTTTCTACCAACTATTTATGTCTGATTTGTTTTCAAGAATAGTGGGCTTTAATTTTTTCTTTGGTTTTGTGGTATATTCTATTATGATATAGTTTTTTGTCAAATCTATAAATATCTTTCTAAATCAGGTTAAAATGTAATAAATAATTAGACTTTTGACTGAAAGACCATGGCTTAAACTTATTAGCATTCAGCAGGGTATGAAGAGTGCAGCCTACTGAAGGAAAGAAGATACATCTAAGAAGAATTTAGAATCAACCATTATCAATGTGGATTGGAGGGCTGCTGTTAAGATGATAAAGAGGAATACTAAGCTGTAAATATAATTAAATGCTATTGTGAAATATCCTGAGTTAGGTGGCTACACTTGCCCACTGTATCTGTTCCCTCAGAAGTCTACTGATCTTCCATTTGAAGGTAGTTGAGCTACATACTCTTGTTCTGACCACAGATCATGGGCATGTTTTAATACTGCCTGGCAAAGTCAAAATCTTGTTTCAGAACTGTCAAAAATGATTGTAGTCTGGAGAGTTCAAGAAACAAGGAAAGAGTGGGATTTTAAAAGCAGATCTTTAATGAGAATAATGACAGGTATGCAATATATTATATTCATAAAGTTGCAGAAAGTATTCTAAGAACTAAGCCAACACTGAAATGGAGAAAGTTTTTTTTTTTGCCAGTTGAGATGACTGCAAGTAGATCTACAGAAAATAGAGAAATGGGGCCAGAATTTACTGGAGAAAATGGGCAAAGGAACCAAGATACTGGGAGCAAATAACTAGAGAGGGTAAGGTAAAATAGTAGGATAAGGTCAAGAAGAAGTTTGGACTGCAGGTTAGAGACTGCCTTCCATACCAGTGATTGGTATCAGAATATAGGCATAGAGCAAGGGGTAAGAGTATTAAGCTGAAAACCTGCTCTGGTAGAAACTTTAGTTGAATCTAAAATTGAAGCTGCTGTTAAAATATTGATAATTAATAGAGCATATCAAATATTGCATGATAATTATAAGAATCAATCAGATGAAGTTAGAAAAGACTGGGAGAAGAGACTGGAAAAGCAATTTACAAGCAAAGAATGGGGAGGTATGTGCATGGCTCCCAAGTATGTAACAAAGTCCAGAAGGTTTAGGAATTTTTCTTGGAGGTGCTTGCATAGGTATTTTTATACATCAAGAAACTTCAAAGAATGTTCTCTCAGGTTGATTGCAAATGTTCATGGTGTGATGGGGAAGAAAGGGGTAACTGGTAACATGTTTTCTGAGAGTGTAATGAGTTGGCAGATTTTAAAACTCCCATACAGAATACTCTGTCAGAAATATTGGAAGAGCAAATACCTGTAGCCAAGGAAATTATTCCTAAGAGCTGAGACACAGGATGTGAATTGCCTAGACACAGTAAGACCTTATTAAGTGTAATTCTGTTGGTTGTAAAAAAAAAAAACAATTAACAAGGAAATGGAAATCAAAATCTAAACCAACTGTATTTAAAGTACTGAATATTGCAAAAGAGGATAAAGAACTTTAAGTGAGATCTTTACAAAAGGGAAGAGCAAATTACACAGACGTACATGGCACTTTAGGATACAATATATGGAGAATAATGTTTAGGAGGAGGAGGAGGAGGAGTGAGGTTTAAAGGAAGGCAGGAATTGAGCAATGTATGCAATGTTGGATGAATGACAGCTGTTATAATTAAAAAAAAACAGTTGTAACATATGTATATAAATGAAAAAATGTTAATATGGTTTTGTTTTCTTTTCTGTTAATGTATGTGTTTCTATGTCTTCAGTGATAATTTAAAAATATGTTAAAATAATTGTAGTCTGCATATGAAAAGTTACAATGATAATGGTTTGAAGAAATGACTTTCTGTTAAGTGACATGTCCAAACACTAATGGCTTGATGTATGGGTATGTACTTACTAAATGAAATGCTGGCTCATATGTTTGATATTCATTAATACCTTGTTCCAGATTTCCAAAAGTGCTCTTGTGACCCCATCTCTTATAGTATTCAGCATCATTGGTCAATCCAGACAACTCTTGTAGCATTCAACATCATTGTCCAATTGAACCCAGAAACACTGCTGAATGCTGATACTCAGGCTATCACCAATGTGCTGAATGAGATTGTTCCCTATTGGCTGTATTCTGTGTCTGCTGTGGTTTGAAAACAGTAATTCAGCCATGATCTTCACTAGTTGAGGAGGCAGGAATGGGGGTGGAGAAAAGTGGACAAGGTACACCTTCTTGAAGACAAACTGAACACATGAAGACAAAAATCTTTCGTCTTTTGAGATTTCTGTTGCATCCAGTTGTCAAACTATGTTTTCCAGGATCATTGACAGATTGTACAGCTCACCCACTCTCAGAAAGCCTTTTTACCATGTGACTGTGAAGCTGATATAGAGTCCTTTATGGACAGGGTTGCTTCAATTAGCCACAGCCTCTCCCATATGTTTCAGCTCTGAATCTCAGGAATACAGACATTAAGTTTTTTTTTTTTTTTTAAGTTTTCAACTATATGAACTATGATGAAATCATCATCAGCAGCAGGAGCAGCAGCACAATTTTTCCATTTCTACATCGTATTGTGGTGTTGTGTCACCATATCTCTTGATTCACAGCTGCACTCCTCCTACTTTCTTTTACAGACAAGCATGAATGTCACATGTGTTATGTCTCATAATCTATCCATCTCTTGGCTGGGCATCCTAGTTTCATGGTGCCTTTATCCTATGTATCCCAAATCTTTTTGTACCAGATCATATTCTGCTTTTCTGTACATGTGACCAAACCATCATGATCTCTTCTGCTTGGCCTTCTATGCAACTGGCCTACTATGACTTCTGTTCTGATATTCTTATTTTTTCATTTGTCCCACAATTGCATACTACTGCCCATTGCAGGCAGTTCATCTCCATCACCTCAGGCTTTCTCTTCTTGTCTGCCTTCATTGCCCAGGTTTTTGTGTATAAATAGAGAACAAAAAACAAAGGAGGCATTCACATCTGCAGATAGTACAGAAGTATCGGATTCCTGACACACCGCATGAAAGTGATAGAGAGGGTGATTTATAAACCAATATTTAGAGTGTAGAAAGTTATATGGAAAATTAGCATTTCAGTTTCAGATCAGGATGCAGTACAACTGACCTAAAGTTTACAGTGATACAGATAGTGGGGAAGAAGTTGGAGAAAAAGAAAGTGTTCAGTTGGGTATTTTTAAATTTGGATATGCCTTTCCTGTCCATATTGTGATGAGTATCCCAAGGAGCCATTTCTTCCCTAACCCACCCAGCATGTTGATTATATCTGCCCTGACTTCAACTCAGCCTGCTGCTTTCCCCAACTTTACTTTGCTTAGTGACCTTCTTACTTCTGCTGTGGTAGGTTCTTCATCCTTTTTCATCATGGACTGTGCTTGAGGCAGTATATACTGAATTCATGAATGTGTTTCAGATGTTTGTCTGAATTGCTTTAATCTGGATCTTGGCCCTACCTAGTCTCCTATGTTCATCATATTGATCACTGCTGCAGGAGCCCTAGCTATATGCCATTTATATCTTGCCAAGGATATAACAGATGGACAGCTTCTAAAGCTTCAGGGCACCTTTCAGGCACCCAAACTGTCTGGTAGTTCAAGCTAAGCAGAATAAAAGACAAGTTTGGGTGCCAGGCCCTTCAGAGCTTTATTGCTGCCAAAGAGCTTGCTCGAATGAGGTTTTTGAGGATCAGTGGTCAGTTTGTGCAGTTCTTTTGCTGGACAGATAAGTTTCCTTTGGGGGAAATTTTACATTCAATATTTTTTGTTACTTATTTATACTTTTCTCTTCAGGAAAGTTATTTTAAAACTAGGCGTTTGTGTTTTAACGGACTGCCATGAGACTGCACCGTACTTTTAAAAGGGAGCACTATTTTTTCCTATTAGTTTCACAGCTTCATAGGTGTATACTAAGCTAATGACTACAGGGGCCTTTTTAAGCCTAGCCATGCATCCCAAACATACCCAACAAGTTTAAGAAGCTTAAGATTATTCTAAGGAGTATATGTAGGCTAAGGCTTCAGTGATTAAGCATTTATAGGCTGCATAAGGGTTCTTATAAAAATACTTATAGGTATAAGGACGCCTATACAACCTATCAGGCTTCTTGGGTGCCAGAGAGTGGGAATTAGCTGATAAGGCTGCAGAAGAAAAAGCATGCTCCAAGGCTGTCATGACCGAAAACAATGCTGGTTTAGGGGAGTCTATGCAGAGGAGTTTCTAATATCTCTTTTGAGAATCAAGCAGGTATTTGCCTTCCCATTTGAAACTTTCCTTCATTTTTGAAATGTTATCACTGAAGGAAATTTCTTCATTATGGAATCTGAGGAAAAGTTATCCACAGACTCAGTTTCATAAGCTGAGGGGGAAGAAATCTGTGAAACCTAATCTAATCCTTTGTGATCCTATCCTGTCAAAAACTGTTCCTTTTCAGTAGAAAGACCTCTCTTAGTCTTGATAAGAGTGGAAGAGGAAGATGCAGGAAAAGAGTCCTGAAAAACATGGATGGCTTTGAATAATCCTTGGATAAAGTTAAACCACTCCTTCTAAGTTACCCTTTTGAGAGAAAGCAGTAGGAGTTGGGGACAAATATTTGGTGTTATAAGTGTGTTTTTGGTCCATACCAGATGTATGGTCTTTGGGTCAAAGCCACAGGTCGGGCCTCCATTAGCAACCCACCAATATCTTCCCTTACCAGTAACTGATGTGGGCCTACTTTTAAAGCTCAAAGTTTCAAAATTTCGAATTTCTTATGGTCATGGCCATAAGGTCAAAGTTTTGAAACTTCGAACTGTATAAATGGAGATCGTCGTACAGCACGGAATGGGAAATTTACCATTTTCCTCAATGTAGTGCAATCTTGGAGTTGGTATATTTAATTAGCATGGGGTGTAGGGTGCAGGGGGCTTAGGGCGGCCACGGTTGTGCAGTGGTTAGCACTGTCGCCTCACAGCAAGAGGTTCTCCGGTTCGATCCTCGGCTGGGGTGCCTTCTGTGTGGAGTCTGCATGTCCTCCCTGTGGTCGCGTGGGTTTCCTCCGGGTGCTCCGGTTTCCTGCCACATCCCAAAGACATGCTATAGCTGGATTGGACACTCCAAATTGGCCCTAGGTGTGTGTGTGTGTGTGTGTGTGTGTGTGTGTGTGTGTGTGTGTGTGTGTGTGTGTGTGTGTGTGTGTGTGTGTGTGTGTGTGCCTTCAGTGGAAGGTTGGGCGCTGGGCTGGCAACTCGACACCATAAAACTCCACTGCCAATCATGAGCAGACAGGTGATCCACTGTGGCGACCCCTAACCGGGAAAAGCCGAAAGATGAAGAAGTAGGGTGCAGGGGGGCTTATCCCTCTGCAAGAATGCAAAAAATGTTTTTATTTTTTTTTTCAAAGTTTCAAAGTTTTAAATGTCAATCTTATGGTCTTGACCATAAGAAATTCGAAGTTCTGAAACTTCAAGCTTTAAAAGTAGACCCACTGATGTATACCTCCCTCAGCCTCAGATAGGATAATACATGGTTCTCCCTTTTCAGCTGACTCCACTGGATGAAAAGTCTGTTCAGACATATGAAGGTCCTGGACCCTAGTGGCCTAGAAGGCCTTAGAGGAGCATATTTAATGATCTGAGGGCTGTATAAGTACCTCAGTGGAATCATCATCCACAGGCCATATGAGACAGGTTCATGTTTACATTCTATCACTCACCTGTCTCATCAACTTTTTTCTCTTTCTTTGCCTGAGGGAGAAGTCCAGTGTTGTGGAAAATCAGTCAGCATGGCAACTCATGCTGAGTCTCTAAGATTTCTGTTTTCAGATATCATACAGAGGGAAGTTAATATTCTCCTAATTGTTTTGGGAGTAAAGAAAAGGCAAACAGGACATGGCCTGATATCTTATTCATCACCTAAACAAAATAAATGAGAATGATAGCCCTTAAATAGGATTAATCAACCACAACTACACTTGCCGTTTCGGACAGACATAAGCTAAGCTTTTCTGTAAATCCCTAAATAAAAAGGAAAGGTCCTCTGTGGTTAGTTATCTGTCTGAAGTCTAAGTAGCTAGAGTCGACCACCTGTACTATGAGGAGCGAAGTTGCTAAAAGTCTGCGTAGGTGTACCAATGGCAAGAAAGTTCTGAGTTTTAAGAGTGTCAGTCTTATTAGCATATCTTCTTATGCTACTGCTAGCTGTACTATGTGCAAAGAAGGGGACTGAAGCTTTCTAGGTTGGCTGGATGTATACTCTCCTTGGCAGGATACATCCCATACTCTAATCACTACTGCAACAGAGATTTAATGAAGAACATAATATATGATGTTGCCAATTTTCATTCTACCCTCAACTGTTTGTTCAGATCTGACCCTTGGATCCAACTCAGCCATTACTAAAGCTCATGGCCACCAAAAACTCTCAAGCTCCTCCCCTACCCTACTCATAATGCACGAACCCCTAACATACCCCAGATCTCATTTGCCTTTTTCACGAAAGACATGGTTAGCCTGAACTCTCAGGCTTTTGCTTTCGTTGGAATAAGTGGGTTTTTTCAGCATATTTTCCCTTGGTATATATATATATATATATATATATATATATATATATATATATATATACACAGAGACAGAGAGAGAGAGAGATTTCCTTCCTTTTACACTCAGTATAAATCTTTTATACCATTGTTGATAATATTCTTCCCCTACTTTCTGTATTATCTATTTTTATAATGTACATACCTGTGTAATTCTATGAGTCTACTTTGATTCACTGAAAACTCATTTCACTGAATTTCAATTCACCCTTAAAAAAAAAAATCACTGAAAGCTCAAATCACTGAAAACTCCTTTCACTGAATCACATTTCACTGAATGCAAGTACTGTTGGGCAAATAAAAAATATATATACCCTTTTCCCCACTGTAGTGCGATCCTGGAGTTAGTATATATAGCTGAGAGGGTGTGGGGGCATAGCCCCCCACCTACTTAGCTTTTATATTTATGATTCTCATTTCACTGAAAGCTAACAATATAAAATGAAAAGTAGATGGGGGACTATGACCCCTACCCCCCCAATATGGGGGCTGTGCCCCCAACATCCCCCCTAACTACATAATTACTAACTCCAGGATCACACTACAGTAGGGAAAAGGGCATATATGATTTATTTGCCCAGCAGTACTTACATTCTGTGAAATGTGATTCAGTGAAATGTGTTTTCAGTGATTTGAGCTTTCAGCGATTTGGTGTGAGTGTTTTGAAAATCAGTGAAATGAGATTTCAGTGAATCAGTGTAGACCCAATTCTACTTACCATTGTTGGCATTCCTCTCCTGTCTGACAAAGGGCCTGTCAGCTTAAAAAAATTTCAGAAGTGTGAGTGTAAATTACCCTTATCTGATGCCCATCCTTTTATGTTCTATTGTTTAGGCCCTCAACATTTACAAGAGAATTATACAATCTGCAAAAAGTTTAATCCAAGGGCCTTAGCAGATAGGAAAAATAAATCGATATTAAAAGGTTTGCGTCCATCCCCATTTGGAGAGGCTATCTCTGGGGCTCAGTCCCCCAAATGGAAAATTAAGGAGACCTTTGCTAAGTCTCCTAGGCCATCTATTTCTTCCACTCCTTCTTCAGGGCCACCAAAGAAAAAAATCTAAACCAGATCTGAAATCTGCTCAGGTCCTCTCTCCTTCAGATCTGACAAGAAAATATTCATATCCAAGCTCTTCAGATCTGAAGATTCTACCAAGGATGAGATATTCTCCGAAGATGGATCTATTTCCTTCTAGGGTTCCCTCTCCCTTCCTGGAGGGATGCCATTCAGGGTCACCATCCCTTGCCTCATCTCGTTCTTCCAGGAGTCTAACAGAGGAAGATGTGGACATAATGATGAGGAAGTTCCTCTCTGCGCAGATTCAGACATGTGTTCTCCAGGCTCCTAGCCCTCAAGTCAAAGAGTCCATCCATCTCTTCCTTCTCTGATCCCACTGGTTGATCAGAGTCCCTGGATCTGAACCTTCCGGGTCTGTCCAGCTTGGATATGAAGATACCTTTATCTTCGGATCTGAAGACTTCTTTGAGTGCACCGGCTCCAGCTTCTTTGGATCCGGATAACTCTAGGAGCTAAAACTGTCTTGTCGGGTCCAAGGCATTTGAGTTGATTGCAAGGTTTTTGTAGCTGTCTGTGCACCTTGGAGCTTCAATATTGAAGAGCTCATCTCTGTCTTCCACCTTGGGGAAGAGGATGTATTGATCCAGAAGCCTGTCTTCTTGGAGCCACTGTCTTCTCTCTCTCTGGAGTGGTCTGCCCTTGAGGTCGTGAAAAGAGTTTTTTCTGTTCCGACAGGATGTGCGGATCCAGTCCCTTTGGATCTCAAATCCAGCTTCCAGATGCTCTGTGCTTGGAGCCACAACATTCTATGCCACAGGGACAGCTAGCTCAAGGCCTTCAGATCACCCAACAGGGTATTACAAATTCTTCTGACACTTCACTGGATCAGAAGGAACTCACTGAGCAAAGTTCCTCTGCTCATCCCCCAACAGGGAGTCTAGGGCAATGGACAGGTTCAGAAAACATGTAAATGCATCAGCGACCTTTGCCCTTGGGTCACTGAACTATTTGGCACATTTTACCAGACTAATAAGGGACTTGACCAAAGAGCTTTCAAAATCCCTTTCAGGGACCATTACAGCTGAGGCTTAATCTTCTGTGGCCTCCCAGTTGGCTACGCTCCCATCCATTTCAAATTCTTCCATGAGATTTATCTCACATACAGCTGAAGGTGCCACAAGGGCAGCAGGTTCAGGCATAACCATTAGGAGGCATGTCTGGATGCACTTATGTGATTTTCAGCGCCTTTCAAGTCCTTGGTTGCCAATGCTCCCTTTGACGGCAGTTTGTTATTTGGCCCAAAAGTGAAGGACACAATCTCCAGGTCTGAGAAGGATGGAAAGACCATCTCTGTAGTGGTTATATGGTGTTGACCACTCAAAGATCCTTTTCTAGGAATCAGTGACATGGTCAGAAGATGTAGTTCAGAAAGTCCCAGGGTCCTTTCCAGGACACATGGAGATAGTTAGCAGGAAAACTCTTCTGTTCAGCCTCCAAACAGGGAATCTTAGGCAGTGGACAGGTTCAGAAAGCAGGTTTATGCTTCAGCTACCTTCACTTTGTGGGCACTAAATTATTTATTACATGTAACCAGACTTCAGGGAGACCTGGTTAAGGAGCTCTGTAGTTCTGCCCCAGGGTCCATGTCTGCAGAGGAACAGAAAACCTTTTCCTTCAGAATGGCAACCCTTCTTCCCATAACAAATACATCCATGAGGCTGATCTCGCATGCAGCAGAGGGTACCTCACAGGCAGCCAGTTCAGGCATTGCCATAAGGTGCCCTGCCTGGATGCTGCTGTGTAATTTTATGGAACTCTTTAAGGCGTCATTTAATAGTGCTTCCTTTGATGGATCATATTTGTTTGGTCCCACTGTTAGAAACTCACTCCCAGAGTGAAAAGGATGGGAAAACCTTGTCTGCCATCAAAATCTATTTTTCCACCCCTCAATGGTCCTTTTCCAGGAACCAATGTGGAGGCAAGAAGTTGTGGTTCTGAAGCTCTCAAGGTCCTTTCCAGGAGTGACCTGCAGAATTTTCCTTCAGAAGCAGAAGTGGAAATGGGGCTAATGGCAGACGCTGCCCTCATGGCAGATGGGGTCCCATGAACCAGGAGCCTCGAGATGCCTTCTCAGAGAGGCCCAATCAGTGATCCTGAAGGACTGTCTGACTGCTCGACTCTGGAGGCAGTTGTGGGACATCTTTCTCTACACCCAACAGCCTCGGAAGCCATCACAAATGACCATTGGGTGTTGAACATAATATCCAGAGGCTATGTCATTCCCTTTTTCTAAAATCCCTCTCCAACCAAGTCCCTCCCTGATGTTCCATCCAGTCAGAGGGAGGCTGCGGCATTAGACATTTCAAAGCTGCTCACTAAAAGAGTCCTTCAGACTGTCCCCAAGACCATCTTGGATCAAGCATCTATTCCAAATTATTTTTAGTGCCCAAGAAAATGGGGGACCTCAGACCTATTCTGGGTCAGAAAAACCTAAACAAATCCATTGCCAGTTGCAAGTTCTGAATGGCCACAATTCAGTTCATTCTTCCTTTCCTGCAGACAGACCACTGGATGTACTTGGTAGACCTTCAGGATGTGTACTATCATATCAAAAAGAACAGGTGCTGCAGAAGGTTTCTCTGCTTCCAGCTGGGAGCCAATCATTACCAGTTCAGAGTACACCCCTTTGTCTCAGCACAGCCCCCTGGGTGTTCACCAAATGTATGGCAGTAGTGGCAGTTCACCTGAGACTGCAAGGATTCCATGTGTTTCCCTATCTGGATGATTGGTTCCTTACTCCTCCCACCAGGCATCAACTTCTGGAAGCCAGGGATTACCTACTTTAGCTAGCCTCAACCTTGGGCATTCCATCAACCTGAAGAAATCACATCTATACGCAGTACAGGTGATAAACTTCATTGGAGCCTGTCTGGACATGACACATTGCTTTGCCCTTCTTTCCCTGGACAAGATCTCCCCCATCAGACTCCATGTCAAACAGATTCTGGAATCCCTATACCTCCAGCATGTATTGTTCTAAGAGAGATGGGCTCAATAGCTGCCAACACATCTCATGTTCCTATGGCTCATCTCCATATGAGAGTTCTTCAATGGTTCTTAGCAGTTCAATGGTCCCTACTTTCTTACCCTGTAAACCATCTGATCAGACTATCTCGAGTATGCAAGGAATCTCTTCTCTGGTGGCTTCAATCTCAGATTCTAGAACAAGGTTGTCCCTTTATCCTTCCTTCCCCAAAGGCCACGGTGACCACAGATGCTGCCCAGTTCAGGTGGGAAGCATTTTCTGGGTCAGACAGTCCAAGGCACCTGGTCCTCCTTACAGACCAATTTGCATATAAACATCCTGGAGATGAGAGTGGCGCTCCTAGTGTTGCAAGCCCTTCATATCTCTCTTCCTTCAGGGACCATTTCAATTCAGACAGACATCATGTCCATTGTTTGGTACATCAACAAACACAGATGGATCAAGTCTTATCCCTTATGTCATCTAGAGTCATCCATAAGTTCATACTAGGCTAACAATCCTTGTGGGCCATTTTAAACCTAGCCAATTTCCCTATGTGAGAATCAAACCCTGCACGTTGTGTCTGTGAGGTAAACACCTTAACCATTATTCCAACCTCTCACTGTGCAAAGGATGGAGAATGCAGACATCAGTCCTGCTACCTCTCACATACTAAGCCATTTGAGCTTATTCCCTTTTTTTCAAGAGGCCATGAGGTTGTGGCAATGACCAATCTCCTCCAGCTGCTTTCTAGTGGCAATGCACCTTCCAAGGAAGTCAAACATTCCTGCATACAGGCTCAGCAGGACCGTTCTGATGCCTCATGAGTGGTCTCTGAATCCTTCAGCGGCAGACATGATCTTCCAGAAATGGGGTCAACCTTGCTGTGATCTCTTCGGGTCTCCTTCCAACACCAAATGCAGAAAGTTTTTTGACCTGATCCCTCCTCAGGGAAGGTCACTGAGAGATTCTCTAGTCCATGTTTGGCCCCCGGTCTGCTTTATGCTTTGCCCCTCTCCCTCCCATTCCCAAGATTCTTCAGAAGGCTCAGAGTTTGAAGAGCAAAATTATCCTCATTGCTCCCTTTTGGCTTTCACAAGTATGGTTTCCCTTCCTATGGTCTCACCTAGTGCATCAAACATGGACTCTGGATCCCATTCCAGGCCTTCTGTCCCATCTCTCTGGATGTCCTCTCTCAGATCTACCCAACCTAAAGTTAACAGCCTGGTTGCTTCAATTCCATTGATGGCTAGAAATTCCGGGCTTTTTTCCACAGTTAGGGAAATTTTGGCAGTAGCACATAAACCTTCCACCAGAAAAGTGTACAAAAGCAAGTGGAAGAGATTGTCTGTTTCGGCCCACTGAAATCATCTGGATCCCTTTACAGTCCCAGTTTCTGCTGAGTTAGATTTCTTAATGTTCATTTTTCATAATGGAGCTAGCTTTTCCACTGTCAATGTGCAACTGGCAGTATCTCAAACTTTCATGTTGGGGAAATTCATTACCCTTAGCCTCTTCTAGGCTATGCAAGACTTCCCTCAAAGGCACCTTTCTTCTTCATCCTCCCATTAAGGATCCCACTCCTCCTTGGGACCTTACCATGGTCTTCCAAGCTTTGGTCGCACCTCTTTTCAAACCAGCAGCAAAGGGTGAGTTGAAGTTTTTGTCTTAGAAGAGTGCTTTCTTAGTAGCCATCACTTCAGCTAAAAGAGTGTCTGAACTTCAAGTGTTATCTATCAAACTACCCTATTTGGTCTTTCACAAAGATAGAGTTATGTTGTGCACCAACCCTTCTTTCCTGTCCAAGGTTGCTTATGAGGCTAATATTAATCAGGTAGTCAATCTTCTGGTATTCTTCCCTAATTTCCAAAGCAGAGGAGAATACAAACTCCATATGCTGGATGTGCATAAACAATTATGTTTTATTTGGATAAGACTAAACACTTCAGAAAGTCTGACCAGCTTTTTGTTTCATATTTCAAGACCTAATTTGGGAAACCAATTTCTAAAGTTTCTCTGGCAAATTGGATTACAAGTTGTATTTCTCTGGTTTACTCTAATGGTTTACTCTAATAAAGGGATTCCTTTACTGCTGTCCATCAAAGCTCATTCCACTAGGTCAGTGGCCATTGATATTTGTTCTGCAGCCACTTGGCCAAACTCACATATCTTTATATCTCATTACAATTTGGGCATCATTTCCAAGAACAGGGCCTCCTTTGGTTCTGCTGTGCTCCAGAATATCCTTCCAAAAGTGCCTCCCAAGATTTATGTAGCTGTGAATTCTATCCCACTGTTTGAAAACCAATTGAAAACAACTTTGGATGAAGAAGTTATGTACTCACCATAACGTTCCATCTGAGTTATTGCTTTTTTATTTGGTACTCAGCCTTCCCTCCCTCCTTCCCCCTTCTACATTTTTTCTTTCTGGAGACCTGGCAGATGTTGCTTTTTGTCACTCCTGTGTCCTTGTTGAGGTCCTGAAGTATCCCTATTCCTTTTCCTTCAGGGACGTATGCTTTCTTTTTTGTATATCTATATCTATCTATATATATATATATATATATATATATATATATATATATATACATATGCATATATATACATATATATATATATATATATATATATATATATATATATATATATATATACACATATGCATATATATGTAGTCATATTTGTATTACACACTTGCTTTGTGAGCAGAAAACTCGATCTGAGGGATGAAGGGAGAGCAGGGCATTATTGGTAGGGGAGGAGCTCAGATTTTTTTTGGATCCTAGAGCTGTAATATTCGGCCAAGTTAGATCCGAGATCGGATCCGAACCCACAGGTTGAAGACCAAATGAAAAAACAAGCAAGTCAGATGGAACGTTATGGTAAGTACATAACTTCTTTATACTTAGGTACAGATAATTATTTCCAGAGGCTATGTAATTCCCTTTTCCATGCCACCTCCAACTATACACAACATTCACGATGTTCTGCCCAGTCATGGGAAAGAAGCAGCAACAGAAATATAAAAGTTGCTAGAAAAAAAGTCATCCAAGACTATCCCATCAGACCAGATAGACTCTGGAACTTAATCAAGATTCTTTTTAGTGCTAAAGAAAACAGGGGACTGGAGACCAATTTTGAATCTTAGCAAATTGAACAAATCAGTTCTACGCAGAAAGTTTAGGATGGTCACGGTTCAGTCCATTCTACCTTTTCTGGGCAAGGACAACTGGATGTGCTCGATAGACCTTCAGGATGCATTCTATCACATAAAAATGAACAGACAATCCAAAAGGTATTTACACTTATGGCTGGGAGCCAGTCACTGTCAGTTCAGAGTACTGCTCTTTGGCCTCACCAAAGCCCTCAGGAAGTTCACCAAATGCATGACAGTAGTAGCAGCTCACTTGAGACTGCAGGGATCCCGAGTATTTCCAAAGCTAGAAAACTGTCTCATTACCACCCCAACCAGGCATCTACTATTATCAGCAAGAGATCAGGTGGTTCAGACTTGTTCTTTGGGGATAACCATAAATTACAAGAAATCTCAGTTACAACCATCTCAAACCTTGGCATTCATAGAAGCAGTAGTTAACATGACATCAGTGACAGCTTCTCTTCCTCTCTCAAGAGTGCAGACTGTCAGGTTCCAAGTCAGAAAAATAATTTGCAATACCAAAATTTCAGCTTGCTTAATTGTTCAAGCCTTGGGGTCAGTGTCAGTTGCCATCATCTTAGTTACTCTAGCAAGATTTCATATGAGAATTCTCTACTGGATGTTAGCAAAACAGTAGTCAATATGTCAACACAAATAATAATCACTCGGGTATGCAAGAAATACCTTTGGTAGGTGGATTCAGTCAGATCAGGTTCTACAAGGTTGTCCTTTCATTCTACCTCAGCCCAAGGCCATAGTGACCATGGATGCTTCCCAGATGGGGGGGGGGGGGGGGCACTTTCTGGGGAAAACAGTCCAAGGCACATAGTTCCCCAAAGAGGTCAATTAGTATATCAATGTTCTACAGATGAGAGAAGTGCTCCTAGCATTGCAGGCCTTCCCAGATGCTCTCCCTTTAGGGACAATTGTGATTCAAACAGACAAATTGTCAGTAGTTTGGCACATCAACAAGCAAGGAGGAAGCAGATCCTACCCCTTGTGTTGAGAAGCATTAAGAGTGTGGCAATGGGCAATCTCATCCAACTGCTTTCTGATAGCTATGCACATTCCCGGGAAGTCCAGTATGATAGCAGACAAATTGAGCAGGTCCATTCTTCTACCTCACAAGTAGTCTCTCAACAAGAAAGTGACAGATATGATTTTCTGCAATAAAAAAAAATGAAAATAAAATAAGACTAAGTAAACAAATTTATAAGTTATAAAAACTTCAAAGATAATGGAGGAAAACACTGAGACAAATCCGTTGTTTTTGAGCGTTTTCATTCCTTTACTGCATTTGAGAACTTTTTCAGAAATAAAGCAATGTTTAACAATGCAAGGTAAAATAACTAAGTACAGGATCATAAAAAATGAAATAGCTACTCAGATTGGTTAGAGCCACAAATGACAAGTAAATCATAGAGTAGTACTAGTACATAAAAAGGACACCATAATAAAATTTAAAAAGACAGGCAGTGGGTGTGAGGTAACCATGCTTAATTATACCATTGCAGTGCACACTTTACATTTAAATTCTCATTTAGCCCAGGTGATGTCTCAGCATTAAGCCTAAGCTGCCACTTTAATTCTTTCACTTCAAGAAGAGAGTTGAAGTCTCCCCCCCAAAAAAAATGAATCTGCTTCATCACAAAGAACTTAAAACCTGAGAAACACAGAAACAAAATGCCAAAGGCACCAAAAAATTCCTGAAAAAGTCCAAGACACCCAGGAAATGAACTCGGCCACTGATATAAGAATAATTCCAACTTTATTCAGCCAAAAAAATAAAAAACATAAAAGTTCTCTTTATACAGTACATTTTCATTAAAACCTTCATCAGACACAATTAAAGTTTAAAGGTACAGTGAAAATTGAATATTCAAGCCTACTTATCTAAATAACATACTGGTACAACACATTCACCTAAAACCTATTAACAGTTGTTAAAACATAGATACAAACACACCCAACCAAGGTAAAAATCAGGAAGGCAACAGGATAGAATAATATAAAAAAATCCAAATGTTTATTAGGCCAAAAGAAACGTAAGCGCTTTCACGGCAATAAAAATCCGCTTCATCAGACGTATATTCAAAAATCCATTATTCCTTATTTAAATAGTAACTGAAACACTAAAACAATTAAAAGGTAGCCTATAGTTAAGCTAAAACAATCAAGTAATCAATTAAACAAGGCTGTTAATCATTCAGTTCATTTAGAAGGAGATTTCATTTGCTAGCCTAAATCCTAGACACGAAGTGCTCAGTAAAATACATTAAAAACATAACTATCACAATATAGCAGTAAGGGCAATATATATTCTAATATTAAACAATAAATTTAAGCAATAAAATTCCTTAACAACAGTGTATATGAATGAATGAGATGATATAGCAATATAAATATAAATGTAAATATAAATAATTCATTTCATTTTAGCCTTCTACTATTTAGTATAGGTTTTAAAGGGACTGTGTCATTGAGACCACACCCCCTATGTGCACCTAGCCTTAAAATCCATTTACTCTCTAAGGTTTCTGTGTTATTAACTAAGTCACCCATTATTTTGCTTATTTCTTGTAGCTGCAGTACTTGAAAGCGAAACTGATGTTTCTCTCCTAGATATAAAGTATGTTTCGCATGTTTCGGATGTAAGTGAATCCCTTAGATGTACAATACAGATGATCCCTAATTCGTTCACGAAGGGAGCGATTGGTCTTACCTACATAGAATGAATAACATTCCATGCAGGTAGCCATATACACCAAATTTCTTGATGTACAAGTGCTAGAGTTTCTTAGCTCCCATAAATAACCAGTGTCAGGGTGCCTAAAAAAATCGCGATTCATCAATGTATTGATATTGTGCACATTTACAACATTTTCTTGTACCTAACCACATTACATCTCTACTTTCTGTCAGAGTGGTGGGATAACATAAGTGATGGTTTAAACATTTTTTATTCTTAGAGACATAAGTCAGTCGTCTGCCCACTATACTTGCAGTAAGGTCATCTATTAACAGAATATGCCAATTTTGAGCTATAATCTGTTCTATTTCATTCACATTCATGGCATAAGATATAATACTGGGTAATTTGGTAGGTACTATTTTAGAACTTGTATTCTGAAAATATCTTGGTCTATGTGAGAAATAAAGTTTCGCTTGACCTCCTCTTTGTAAGTCCACTTTTATAAATTCTGTTAATTTCAAGTTCGTCATAGCCTCTTCTAACAAAATTTGTCTTCAATTTAATTAATTCTTTATCGTATATATCCTGGTTACAACACAATCTCGAAGTACGCATTGCTTGCCCTTTCACAATATTGTGAAAGACTCTAGGATTATGCATGCTGTCCCTGTGTAAGTAAGATGGTTTATAACAGGGTGTTAAAACATGTTAAAAATCATATGCAGTTTCTTAAAACTTCAAAAACAATTTATAAATAGCTTAAATAGAATAAATAAATAAATAACACTATAGGCACAAGATGCAGGGTTTGATTCTCACAGGGAGTAATTGGCTAGGCTCAAAGTGGCCCACAAGGGCAGTTAGCCTAGTACTAATCTATGAACCTATGAACCTATAAATCCATTCCTATTAAAACTACATATAAAATGCATGGATTGACACTAAAAACGTGCATTTGACCTCCCTCTAGTGATCTTTTTCAGTACTACATGTGTGTTTTTTCTAAAAAAGTTTTTTATAAGACCTCAGTAACAGCATTCTGTGTTAGAACCAAGATCCATGAAACATAGAAATATATATAACACCATCTTGTTTAAAACTTATAAATAAGTTTGCATAAAAATTATTTATATAAAAAGGTACAAGAGAAGTTTAAAGATATTTAAAGAGCAGGTTCAACCATGTACTTATAACAAAATGTTAACAAAAATGAATCATAACTTAGCGGATCTAATTTTTAATAAGGGAACTATGGAGATATTTTCATTCAGTCCTGGAGGCATATTGGCCTGTAACGTGACCTGCCACCATATTCGATCCTTTCTTCCCATGGACCAACCTGTATATCTTTCTTTACCCTTTCCAGTACAAAAAATAAGTAGTGGGCTTTTTCACAAACCTGTTTATGTTTAAACAGAGCATTAGTTTCCTTTCCTGTTTGTACATCATAGCAGTACTCATAGATACGCCTCTTTAACTTTTTTTCCAACACAAAATGACTGGCATTCCTGGCACACTGCTAGATATATTAAACCACTAGTTTCACAATTGTGGTATTCTTTTCCATATAACCAAACATTCCTACTCTCTAGAAACAATTTTTCTTGGTTTACTATATAACTGCACTGTGTACAATGCCCACATCTATATGTACCTACCTTCTATCTGTTTAATTGTTTTGGCTCACATTCTTTTTCCAATAAATTCTTTAAGTTTTATGAATTTTTGTAAACAATCATTAACTTATTCTTAGGAATTTTGTCCAGGTATGTAAATCTAATAAATCTATCCCATTCTTGTTCATTAACTTTCCTTATCATACTAGCACTCCCATTATATTCTAAAACCAGTGCTTTTTCAAATGGCTCAACATTCAAGAAGCCATGATAAAGGGTCAAAGTCGACCAAAATCTACTTTGACTGTTGAAAAAAGTTCAAAGAGGTCTTCTTCCTCTACTTCAAGCACGTCGGATCCATCCACTAAGCTTCCTAGGATGTCTCCCACAAAAACTCAAAAATCTGACTCAACAAGACATGCTCCCTTGGCTCCACCCTTATTGGAACCGAGAACAGTTCAAGTTCGGAGCCGCTCCCCAGTATTGGAGCCAGTATCTCCAACTCTCAGGTCTCCCATATTATAGTCTACAGTATCGGCACCATCCTCCTGATCCTCCAGAAGCCTGTCAGATGATGATATAGATTGCTTGGTGCAGAGATTGCTTAAGACACCAGCGCTGGCTGGACTTTTATTGGATCTGACTCCAAGAAGTTCAGAGCTGACTGGAAATGTTCCCCTGACTTCTGTTCATCCTCCGACCCCAGCGGTGGTTTCGGAGCCAGAATGTTTGCAACTCATAGTGGTGGAGCTGTTGGAACTGAGGACCATTTCAGCTTCTTCGGTGCCGACCTTTCTGACTGCCTCGCTGCTGTCTGAGATGTCTAGGGGCCTACACTCATCGGTCGGGTCCAGGGGGGACAGTTGAACTGAAACTTTTTCAGTTCCGAACTTGCCTCTCAGGGCCTCAGCTCAGATGAGCTTAGTTCCTGCCTCTGCTTCAGAGCCACCCCCCCCCCCCCCAATGGTGTCAAGAGCATTGCCTGACTCCTCGGAGCCAGGAGTTTCCTTGCACCATGGGAATGAGGCATTCGCAGCTATGAGGAGAGCTCTGTCACCAAAGACATCCTCACTACCAGATCCAACCATTCCACCCCCAAAAACTCCAGTGTCTTTCCACGCACAGGCAATCCCACAAAAGCGTAGAGACCCTAAGCCTCAGGATTCCCCACTGGGTGAGACCTTGTCTTCTGAAACCTCCCCAGTGTGTCCCGCCGAGGAGGTCCCTTGGAAGAAGGTATGCAAGAGGAAGCATATCAACTGCCAGGATGAGTCAGTTACATCAGCTACAGACCTTGAGGAGGCAGAAGAGTCCCCAAGGTCACCCTTTGAGGATGTCTCCTTTGCAGACATCCTAGAGATCCTAAAACAGAGAGGTGGCTGGAATCCCATCAACCGTTTTGATGAGGAGTCTGTATACTTGAAGCCATTCAGATCTCAACCTTCATCCACCTGGATATCACTGCCTTTTGATTAGTTCATGGATTTAGTTTGTTGAAAGGCATGGGAGGCTCCAGATTCAGTGGAACCCATCCCCAGGAGGTCCAGCAAATTTATTACTGTGCCAACGGATAAAACATTTTTGACCAAAGGAGTACCTGTGGATGCCATGGTGGTGGTGGCGGCCACTAAAAAGGAGTTGTTGGAAACTTTGACATCTGTCCATCCCGCAAATAAGGAGTCGCATACAATGGAAGGTACAGCAAGTGCATGTTCTTGTCAGCTGCCTTTACCCTTAGGTCACTGAACTAACTTACGCATTTCATGAGACTGCAGGGATATCTCCTGTAGGAGCTTGGAGATACTCTCCAGGGTACAGCAGCTGCAAGGGCAGCAGATAAAGTATCCTCCCAGCTTGCTACCCTCAATTCAGTGGTTAACTTGTCCATGCATCTGGTATCCTATGCAGCTGATGGAGTGAGTAGGTCAGCAGGTTCTGGAATTGCCCTCAGACGTCATTCCTGGATGCACTTATGTAATTTTGCAGAACCCTTTAAGTCATCCTTTGTCAGTACCCTTTTTGATGGCTCATCCTTGTTCAGGCCCAAAGTCAAAGAAACGCTTACCCTGTGTGAACAAGAAGGAAAGACTCTCTCTGCCATGGGAGTCCATTTTTCCACTCCTTCTAGACCCTATCCCAAGGGTCAAAAGGGTGGGAAAATATGGTTCCGGAAATCCCAGAGGGTCTTTCAGGACATGCACAGTGAACCTTCCTCCAGGGGCAGAGGAGGAGGTAATAATGGAAGACACAACCCACGCAGCAGAGGGGGTCCGCAGAACCAGGACAACCGAGAATCCTTCTTCGGCAAACCCTATCAACAGTCCTAAAAGGAGGCCTAACTGTCCCTGTCTGGAGGCAGTCAGGGACGCTTGTCTTTGCACCCACATGCCTGGCTAGACATAACAAAAGACAAGTGGGTGCAAAGCATTATATCTCGAGGCTACACAATCCCCTTCTCAATGTCACCCCCAAAGATAAAGAGAATCCTGGATGTTCCACCCAGTCACAGGGAACAAGCAACCTTAGAAATTCAAAAGTTGCTACAAAATAGAGTCATCCAGCCAGTCCCAGCAGACCAAATTGGATTTGGAACTTACTCAAGGTTCTTTTTAGTTCCAGAAAAGGCAGGGGACTGGAGACCCATATTGGATCTCAGCAGACTAAACAAGTCAGTAAAAAGACAGAGTTCCGAATGGTCACACTACCATCAATACTTCCCTTTTTAGGGAAAGACAATTGGATGTGCTCTATAGACCTCCAGGATGCATGCTACCATATAAAGATGGACAGACCATCCAGGAGTCATCTGCGCTTTTGGCTGGGACCCAGTCATTACCAGTTTAGAGCTCTGCCCTTTGGCCTCACTACAGCCCCCAGAGTATTCACCAAATGCATGGCAGTAGTTACGGCTCACTTGAGATGTCTAGGATTTTGGGTGTTTCCATACCTAGATGACTGGCTCCTAACTGCAACCACCAAGCACCTACGTATTCTGGCAAGAGACACAACCCTGAAACTATGTGCCCAGCTAGGGATTTCAGTAAATTACAAAAAGTCTGCCTTATTGCCATCAAAACATATCATCTTTATAGGCATAGAAATAAACACAGAAACCATGGTAGTCAAGTTGCCTTCAGACAGAGTTCAGTCTCTTCGACTACAGACCCGGGACCTTCTTTACAAAACAAAAGTACAAGCAGGGACAATCCTGAAAGTACTAGGGACAATGGCAGCAGCAATAGTGGTGATTCATCTAGCAAGGCTACGCATAAGAATCCTCCAGTGGATGCTTTTCACTCAATGGTCCATGCAGGAACTGCCAATGACCCATCTCATAACCCTGACAGAGTCCTGCAGGAAAGACCTTCATTGGTGGCTTAACTCCGACCAAATAACGATGAGTCATCTAATTTTTCCCCCTTCTCTGGTAGCCACAGTGACCATGGATGCTTCCCAGATAGAGTGGGGGTGGCATTATCAGGGAAGAACAGCCCAAGGCACTTGGCAGGATCACAAGGCTCATTTGCACATCAATGTACTAGAGATGAGAGCGGTGCTGATGGCATTGCAGGCATTCCAAGACTCTCTTCTGATGGGTACAATTGCAATAGAATTAGACAACATGTCAGTTGTGTGTTACATAAACAAGGAGGAACCAGATCTTACACCCTTTGTCGGGAGGCCCTGAGAGTATGGCAGTGGGTGATGTCCTCCCATCATTTTCTGATAGCAATGCACATCCCGGCGAAATCCAGTGTGATAGCGGACAAACTAAGCAGAGCAATTCTGATGCCGCACGAGTGGTCCCTAAAGAAAGAAGTAGCGGATACGATTTTTCACAAATGGGGCCAGTCTTGCTGCGATCTATTTGCCACAGCCATGAATGCAAAATGCAGCAGCTACTTTGCCCTAATCCTCCCTCTTGGGGAGTTCCCAAGGGATGCACTTGTACATGATTGGCCCCTGAAAATCCTTTATGCATTTCCTCTCTTTCCTATAATACCCAAAGTTCTCCAGAAAGACAGCAGTCTGGCCATGATCTTAATTCTAATAGCCCCATACTGGCCTAGTCAAGTATGGTTCCCTTTTTTGAAGCCTCATCTTCTGGAAGAGCCATGGATTCTAGACCCAGTGCCAGACCTCCTGACACACTCGTTGGGGGCTCTACCTATCTCTTCAGTCCCTCAAATTGATAGCATGGCTGCTCTGATTCCCAAGATAGCCAGGCTACATAATCTCACCCCTGAAGTCCAACATATCCTAATTTCTTCTCATAAGATGTCAACAAAAAAATTATATCTTAGCAAATGGAAAAGGTTTTCTATCTGGGCTGTTAAAAATCAAATTGATCCATTCTCAGCACCCCTTTCATCTATTTTGGAATTTTTGGCTAAGCTTTTCAGTGAAAGAGCAGCTCCAGCTACTATTAGAGTGCAGCTGGCAGCGATCTTGAATTTTCATATTGGAAGCGAAGGTTTGAATATCATGTCTCATAAACTATCCAAGGGTTTCTCAGAGGGGCAAACTTATTAAGACCACCGATAAAGCCACCTCTACCACCATGGAATCTAAATGTGTTATCGTGCATTATTCTTCCCCTTTTGAACCTGCTGCATCATGTAGTTTGAAGTTCCTATCTTGGAAAACTCTGTTTTTGTAGCAATTACATCAGCTAGAAGAGTATTGGAGCTACAGGCATTATCAATGAAACCCCCTTACCTGATATTCAATAATGATAGGGTTTCATTACGCACCAACTCTTCATTCCTACCAAAAGCGTGTTCAGAATTTACTCTAAATCAGTCCATAGAGTTACCAATTTTTTCCCCAAGCATGGCAATAAGGAAGAGTACATGCTTCATCGACTAGATGTCCATTTTTACCTGCACAGGACAAATGAATATAGAAAATCTGATCAACTTTTCATATCATTTTCAGATAAAAAAGGTTTGGCAGTATCCAAAACTACCTTGTCCAGATGGTTATCTGATTGTATCTCCTTTATCTATGAATCTGCAGACAAACAATTGGAGAATAAAATAAAGGCACACTCTACTAGAGCGATGTCAACTTTACAGACCTTTAGAGCTAAATTACCATTAGATACTATTTGTGCAGCAGCAGCAATGTGGACAAGGCCTCATACCTTTAATACTCATTACAAAGTAGATTGGGCTTCCAGGGACAGAGCCACCTTTGGTTCCACTGTCCTGAACAATATCCTCCCATGAGCCACCCAGGAAATATTGTGCTAGGGACCCTGTCCCATCAATAGAGAATGAAGACGAGATAGGACAACTGCATATAAAGAAGTTATGTACTCACCATAACATTTCATGTGAGTTGTCCATCTCATCTTCGTTTGTTGCTTTGGAGGACCGAGACGTGTTTGAGGAGATATTTGGCAAGCTTTGATCCTTTTCTGGGATATATATATATATATATATATATATATATATATATATATATATATATATATATATATGATATATTTAGGTGTAGTGACCTATCTATAGGGGTATGGATACATCACAAACAAGATCTGAGGAAGGCACTAGAGCATCAAAGGATAGGGATGGAGCCACAAGCTGGTTTGAGACCTCAAGCTTTAGTAAGCGGCCGAGTCGGAACCGAGGACCAGTTCCGAACCCATCAGTAAAGAATGAAGACGAGATGGACAACTTACATGGAACCTTATGGTGAGTACATAACTTATTTTTTAAGAAACTGGGATTCAAGCTGGAAAGTTGCATCCTCGCTCACAATTCTAGACAGCCTGATAAATTGACCACATACAACATTCCTTTTCATGCCTTTTGAACTTGGTCGACTTCTTCGAAACAGTCACCAAGGCCATTGATGAGGGAAAGGCAGTCCATACAGCCTACCTTGACCTTGCAAAGGCATTCGACACAATACCCCACTCGGGTATTGTAGAAAAACTTACCAGCTTAAATGTAAACCCATATGTCACAAGATGGGTTGCAAACTGGCTTAAGGACAGAATCCACAGGGTTAGAGTTGCTGGCGCTATGTCAGACTCCAAGCCGGTCACAAGTGGTGTCCCACAGGGCTCGGTCCTTGGCCCCCTATTGTTCAGCATCTACTTCTCAGAAGTACAGGCCAACATGGGAGGACTTTGGCTGACAAAGTTTGCAGACGACTGCAAACTGGACGCCATAGTGGAAAGTGCATCGGACACGGATATCCTTCAGAAGGGACTCACGGAAACAGATAGCTGGTGCCAGAGCCATGGCCTGAAGTTAAACGCCAAAAATGTATAGTCATACCCTTCGGGAAAAACAAGGTAACCCCAAGCTACCATATAGGTGGCAATCCACTAAGCACAGAAGAGGTTATCAGGGACCTGGGGACCCAGGTTGACAGTGGCCTTTCTTTGACACTCACATTGCTAAAGTGGTTAGAAAGACCTTCTACATTGCCCACCTGATCATGAAGGGATTCACATCCAGATCTAGTGAGGTCATTGTTCCCCTGTACTCTTCACTTATCAGACCAATGATCGAGTACAATGCCCCATTCGGGATGTATCTCACCCGACATCTGCAGCAATTGGAGAGACCCCAAAAGTTCCTCACCAAAAGGATAAAGGGACTCCAAAATCTGTCATATGCTGCCAGATTGAAGAAACTCCAGCTCTATTCAGTCTCATACTGTCTGCTCAGAGGTGACGTGCCTGACAGACAAGGCCATGTCCAACCCGGAATTAATGGACATGCTCCACCTCAAAAAATCCAAATCCACCAAAACCACTAGAGCAAGCGACTTAAACCTTAGCACGGATATAAATAGGACGTGCTGGAGGGATAGATTTATCACTCAGAAATCTTGACCTGTGGATGGGAGATCGTAGGTTTACCCCGGGAATCATCTCTGTGTCACTGCTGGACAGAGGCACAACAAACTAATGGGCACAGTATTTTTTCATATAAGGGGTGGCGTAAGCCACAAAAGTTTGGGCTAGGCTTATAAATGCCTTAGGGCAGATAGTCTAGTATAAACCTATGAACCTATGAAGCATGGGTGTTGGCTTCTAAAATCCAGGAAATTGCTCCTATATGTTTTTTTCTGAAAATATTAGAAGTAAGTTTACCACTGGATTTCTTACTGGAAACCAAAATATCCAAGAAAGCCACCTTATGTCCACAGTCTGAAACTATGAATTGTAAAAAAAAAAAAACCTTTGAGATCAAGACTGCACAAAAGAAGACAATTCCTCAGATGTCCCCAGCCAGGCAAAGAACACATCATCAGTGTAACAGCAGTATAACCAGGTATACTGTAAACCAGGAAGATGGACAAGAGGCTCTCTTTCCCAGCTGCTAATACATAAATTCCTATCATGTTAAGTTGTCTATCTCGCCTTCATTCTTGCTGGATGGGTTCGGAGCCAACCTCGGCTCCGACTCGGCCACTCTAAAGCTCGAGAGTTGGTTCCACCGGCTCGAGGCTCCCCTTATATCCCACAATGCTAGGCGATAGTTACCTCAGATCTCGTTTGCCGCTACAGCTTCGAGGTTGGTTATTCTACCGGTTCCTGGTGAGTTTTAGCTTTTTCTATAAAAAGTTACTCTTTTTCCCCCTTTTTTAGTTTAATTATTCTTAAATTAGTGTAGTTCATTGAACTCTATCCCCTGACCTAATTTTTTCCCGTTTCTTGTTAAAAGAACTTTTAGTTCTTCCCTTGGGCCTTAGGCCTTCCCTTCCCTAGGGAGTGTTTGTGTAGTGTACTACTGTTTATTGTATTTTATTTTTAGTATTTTTACTAAAGTTTGTAATTTTGACAGGGTTTAACTGGTGTGTTTGACTGTGTGTTTGTATTCACCAGTTAGGCTATGTCTAAAGAAGCAAAGGTCTCCGGATTCAAGAAGTGTGATGCGTGCTGTCAGAAAATGTCTCTGACAGACGCTCACACTTATTGTGTCTATTGTCTGGGGCCTTTGCACCTGCAGGACTCCTGTGCTGTCTGCCATGGCTTCAGCCCCAGGGTCCTGCAGGAAAGAAAAAACAAGCTTATATTGAGAGGCTTGTTGAAGCCTGAGGATTCCCTGTCTGTCTCAACAGGGAAGCCCTCCAAGGCATCGAGGTCTTCGGCTCCGGCTTCTGAGCCGAGACCTCAGGTTGTTCAACCTTTGCCTTTATCGGCTCCGGCCGGACTCAGTCCACAGTTTCTGTGGCTTCCTCGGCTCCGGCTGGAGCCGAGGTTATCGAGGTACCCGTGTCGGCTCCGACAAGATCTTCGGAGCCGACAACCAGAAAGAGGTCTAGGTCACCTTCTCTTGGCTCCGTTCATTCGGCTCCAGGATCTCCCCTGCTGTCTGAACGGAGCCAAAGGTCTCATTCCTCTAGGTCATCGAGGCTGTCCGATCATGACCTTCAGAGGGTGGTGAGTCGACTACTCAAGTCTGAGGCACTAGCCCAGATGCTTCAGAGCCCGACTCATCAGTCGGTGCCTGCCCCGGTCCATCAACTCTTTCCTCCTTCGACTCTCTTGAGTTCGGGCGGGTCGTGTCGGAACCGAGACTGTGGTCACCTCGGGCCGAGACAATTGTCTTCGGCTCCGTCGTCGGCTCCGTTTTCTTCCATGGAGGAATCTCGGCGCCGGACTTCCCTCGTCGGCTCCGGGGGGTGAGTGGCATCGGACCCTTGTCCGACCCCCCTCTCCCTCTCGGTGCTTCGGCGCTGGTGAGTTCGGCTCCGACATCGACCTCGGAGCCATCACTGTCGGTGCCGAAGGGGGTCCTTAGCTCCTCGGAGCGGGGACCTCTGGCTCTGCCTGACAGAGGTGCTTTCGAGGTCATGCGGAGTGTGTTAGAGCCTGGCTCTACTCCACAGTCGGCTCCGTCAGCCCCTCCCTCTATGCTGCCTCAGGGTAAGTCGACTCACTCCCTCATCCCGGACCGCAGAGAGCCAACTCCTCAAGAGCTCCCTTTGGGGATTTCATCCTCTTCCGAGGCCTCTCCTGATTTGGCAGAAGAGCCCCCTCGGAAGAGGAAGTGCAAGAGGAAGCACATTGACTCACCTGAGTCTATCACTTGGACACAGATCTGGATGATTCTGAGGGTTCCCCGTTCCCCTTCTGAAGATGTCTCATTTGCAGACATTCTGGAGATCCTTAAACAGAGGGGAAATTGGCCAGCCCTCAACCCTTCGGAGGACGAATCTGTGTATCTTGAGGCTTTTGGCTCTCATCCTTCCACCTCCTGGGTGTCCCCCTTCGACCCCCTCATGCAGGTGGTTGCTAAAAGGCATGGACGGCTCCTGATTCAGTGGACCCCACTCCCAGGAGACCCTCCAAATTCATCACAGCTCCATCAGACAAGGAATTTTTATCAAAAGGAGTCTCTGTGGATGCTATGGTGGTAGCTGCCGCCACAAAGAAGGAACTGGCTGATCCTTCAGTGCCTGTCCATCCACCTAACAAGGAATCTAGGTCCATGTATAGGTGCGGAAGCGGATGTTCTCCTCAGCGACATTTACTATGCGTTAGCTGAATTACCTGTGCCATTTCACTCGTCTTCAAAGGGACTTGATCAAAGGCGAGAGAAATGCTGAAGGACCCTACAGCTACGGGGTTCCAAGAGAAAATGAACACGCAGCTAGCTATCCTTAATTCTATTTCCAACTCCTCCATCGCCTCCTCTCTTATGCGGCCGATGGAGCGAGCAGAGCCGGAGGAACAGGGGTGGCCTAACGTAGGCACGCCTGGTTGCGGCTATGCAATTTTGGGAAACCTTTCAAGACGTCTTTCACGAACTCCCCTTTTGATGGATCATCTCTGTTTGGTCCACAAGTGAAAGAAACCCTGACTAGGTGCGAGACTGATGGCAAGACCCTTTCTGCCGTCGGAGTCCGTTTTTCTACTCCTTCTAGGCCTTACCCCAAAGGCCAGAAGGGGGGAAAGATGTGGTTCCGTAAACAATCTCAAGGGACTTCGCCTGACGCACAGAGTCGGTTCCCCGCCAGAGGCAGAGGGGGGAACAACAATGGTAGACGTCGCCCTAGAGGCAGAGGGGGTCCGCAGAACCAGGGCAATCGAGAAACGTCCTCCGATAAGCCCTTTCAGCATCCCTGAGGTGTTGCCCGACTGCCCATCTTCGGAGGCAGTCGGGGGAAGATTGTCACTGTACCCAGAAGCCTGGCTATCCTTGACACAAGACAAATGGGTACAGTCCATCATTTCCGAAGGTTATTCTATTCCCTTTCTTCGTTCTCCAAATCAGTCAAAAAAATCCCTTCCAGATGTTCCACCCGCTCAAAGGGATATAGCAGCTTTGGAAATTTCAAAACTGCTTGCAAAAAGAGCTATTCAGCCAGTGCCAGCAGACCAACTAGGATCCGGAATCTACTCAAGGTTCTTTTTAGTTCCAAAGAAAACAGGGGACTGGAGACCAATTTTGGATCTCAGTATCTTGAACAGATCGGTCAAGAAAACAAGATTTCGGATGGTCACGCTGCAATCCATTCTTCCCCTATTGGGAAAAGGAAACTGGATGTGCTCTATAGATCTTCAGGACGCGTACTATCACATAAAAATGAACAGACGCTCCAGAAGATTCCTCCGCTTCAGGCTGGGAACCAGTCATTTTCAATTCAGGGCCCTGCCCTTTGGTCTCACCACTGCCCCCCGGGTGTTTACCAAATGCATGGCAGTGGTAGCTTCTCACCTGAGACGACAGGGATTCCAGGTGTTTCCATACTTGGACGACTGGCTCCTCACAGCCCCCACCAAGCATCTCCTTCTGATGGCCAGAGATTACACTTTTCGCGTCTGTCAAAAACTGGGTATCTCAATAAATTGCGAAAAGTCTGTGTTGTCGCCTTGTCGTACTATTACCTACATAGGCGCAAACTTAGATACTGTAAACATGTCTGCAACACTAACGAACCAAAGGATATCAGACATTCAAAATTGGTATCACTACTTCTCAACAACAACAGAGCCAAAGCCAGGTTAGTTCTAAAGGTGTTGGGAATCATGGCAGCGGCCATACCTCTCCTTCCATTGGCCAGATACCACATGCGGATCCTTCAGTGGATGCTTTTTTCTCAATGGTCATACCAGGAACTTCCAATGTCTCACACCATTATGATCACGCAAGCATGCAAACAGCATCTCATGTGGTGGATGTCTTCCCCCCAGCTCCTGTTGGGGAGACCATTTGTTCCACCTCCTCCGGTTGCTACTCTGACAACGGATGCCTCCCTGATCGGGTGGGGGGGGCATTATCAGGGCAGGACAGTCCAGGGCACATGGCAACCAAACGAATGCCACTTGCACATAAATGTTCTGGAGATGAGAGCAGTGCTTTTAGCATTGCAAGCCCTTCAAGACTCTCTTCCCTTGGGAACGATTGCAATCCAGACAGACAATATGTCTGTAGTGTGGTACATCAACAAACAAGGTGGAACCAGATCATACCCCCTGTGTCGAGAAGCACTCAGACTATGGCAATGGGCGATTTCTTCTCAGCGTTTTCTGATAGCAACGCACATCCCCGGGAAGTCCAATCACATTGCGGACAAATTGAGCAGAGCTATTCTCATGCCTCACGAGTGGTCTCTGAAAGACTCTGTAGTGAGAGAGATTTTTCTCAAGTGGGGTCAGCCTTGCTGCGATCTTTTTGCTACTCCCCAAAACAGCAAGTGCAGAGAATACTTCACTCTATTCCCTTTACCAGGCCAACCCAGCAGGGACGCTAGTCCAAGTTTGGCCCCGGGGACTTCTGTATGCATTTCCTCCTTTCCCACTGATCTCTCAAGTAATACAGAAAGCTATCGCTCAGAAGGCCTCATTGATCCTCATTGCTCCTTACTGGCCTCGGCAAGTGTGGTTCCCCTTTCTGCATCGATTTCTTTTGGAGCGACCGTGGAATCTGGACCTAGTTCCAGATCTTTTGATCCATCAGTCGGGTCAGTTTCATCGCTCCCTCCCCTCTCTGAACCTCACTGCTTGGTTCCTCCACTTCCAACCGTAGCCAGGCTTCCTCAATTATCTCACTCTGTTAGAGATATTTTGATAGCTTCCCATAAATCTTCCACTCAAAAGATTTATTTGAGTAATTGGAAACGCTTTTCATATTGGGCACAAGGAAAGGACATAGATCCTTTCACCGCTTCCATCCAACTAGTCCTTGATTTTCTTGCTGAACTCTTCCATGCAGGTTCATCTCCATCTACTCTTAAGGTTCAATTGGCAGCTATTTCTAATTTCCATGTGGGTATTTCTGAATCTGCCCTAATGTCCCACAAACTTTGCAAAGCCTTTTTGAAAGGAGTTTTTCTTCTCAGACCTCCTGTAAGAAATCCTCCTTCTCCTTGGGACCTAAATTTAGTTCTTGCTTCTTTGATTCTTTCCCCTTTCGAACCTGCAGCTTCATGTTCCTTAAAGTTATTATCATGGAAAACTCTCTTTCTGGTGGCTATCACATCAGCTAGAAGAATTTCAGAACTTCAAGCACTCAGTTGTCGTTCTCCTTACCTTGTGTTCCATAAGGACAGAGTTTCCTTACGAACTAACCCGTCCTTTTTGCCTAAGGTGGTTTCAGCATCAAATCTAAACCAATGCATTGACCTCCCTGTCTTTTTCCCGGAGTATTCAAATAGGTCTGAACAAAAATTACACTGTCTGGATGTTCATCGTCAATTAAGGTACTACTTGGACAGGACGAAACAATTCAGAAAATCTGATCAGCTGTTTGTCTCCTATGAAAGCAGAAAGGGACTTCCAGTTTCAAAGGTATCTTTATCCAGATGGCTAACATCTCTGATTACCCTTGTTTATGAGATTAGACACCAAAAACTGCCTAATAAGCCTAAAGCACATTCCACCAGAGCTTTGGCTACTTCTCTAGCCTTCCAAGACAGACTGCCTATTGACACCATTTGTGCAGCGGCTACTTGGGCTACTCCTCACACTTTTGTTTCCCATTATAAGTTGGATTTAGCTTCTAGGCATAGAGCTAATTTTGGTTCCACTGTTCTCAGGAGTCTGTTCCATTAGGCCACCCGGGACAAGGTGCTAGGGACGCGGTCCCATCCAGCAAGAATGAAGGCGAGATAGACAACTTAACATATAGAAGTTATGTTCTTACCATAACGTTCCATGTTAGTTGTCTTCTCGCCTTCTTCTTGCGTCCCACCCTCCTTCCCCCTGGCCTGGACAGACCTAGAGGAGTTGTGATCGTGACCTCTCTTTCTACCACCTCTATCTTAGCTATATGCTATTATGCATATTTCTTGTTTCAGGATGTAGGTCACCCTTCTTCTTCCTGTTGTTAGAGGTGGATTCTGTTTTTTACAGTTATACTGTTTCTGTTATAAGCTGGGGTTAGCTTACAAACGAGATCTGAGGTAACTATCGCCTAGCATTGTGGGATATAAGGGGAGCCTCGAGCCGGTGGAACCAACTCTCGAGCTTTAGAGTGGCGAGTCGGGCGAGGTCGGCTCCGAACCCATCCAGCAAGAAGAAGGCGAGAAGAAGACAACTAACATGGAACGTTATGGTAAGAACATAACTTCTATTTTTCCTAGTTGTTTGAGTGCTTCTACTTCACTCAGGTTCAGGTTAAACCAGCGGTCTGTGTCATTAAAACTAAGAAGTAGTCTGACATCCTTTTTGCAAATTTTTAAAAAGGTCTGCAATGTATTGTGCAGAGGAGGATTAAATAAACTTTTTTTCTCCAGTGGCATGGGAGTCAAAGTGCCAGGACTTGAATTAGTAAGATCTTCTTCATCTTTATTTAATAAGAATTTAAAGTTCAGTTTCCATAAATATAGTCTCCTGTCAAGAAGTAAATTTGGTAAGTGAACTCTTTGAATAGGGATAAATGAGAAACCTTTATTTAGAAGTTGAATGTGCTCTTGTGGAAGAACTCTATTAATAAGGTTGAAAACAGCACTGTTCAAAGCAGACACATTAACCCATGAGGAGGAGTCATTAACGTTCGCAACTTCATCACAGAAGTATTGTTAGAAGTTATCTCCTCATATTGCTTCTTGTTCGCATTTGTCTGGATGTGGTTTGAAATCTGTCTCTTCCTCTGCCTCTCCCCCTTGTAGTCTGGGCAGGTGCTAATATTCTCCAGCTCTGTTTCCAATGACAGCGGGATAAAAAAGGTTGTTGTACATTGTTATTATCGAGCATAGCTGTTGAAGTAGATGGGTTATTCACAGGGGAAGGGTAGGTGTTGCTTCCAAGTTTCGATGGTCATTAACAGGTGCGGGTGATCTTTGAAAATGTGTAGATTGTCATCTTTGAAATTCACTCCAATTATTTCCTTTGTCGTTTGGAACTGGGTATGCTGTGCTGTTGCTATACTGTTGTAAATTTCTTTCCAACTTTTGTTTCTTTCTCTGTATAACTGTGGGAATGTGTCTACCAATCTTAGCTGAAATCCCATCAAAAAGAGATTGAAATGTGGAGAAATCTGGATGTTGGAGCAGAGCAGTATTCAATTCCGTAATCTCACTTTTTAAACTCTCCAATTTATCCACAATATGCTTTATAAGTATTTTCATGGCTTGTAAACCAGCTTCATTCTGTCAATGGGGCTGGCCCTGCTGCAATCTTTTTGCATCTCCCCTAAACAACAAGTGCAGTAGCTTCTTTGACCTAATCCCCTCATCAGGAGAATCATCAGAGGATACTCTACTCCACAATTGACCCCATGGTCTCCTCTATGTCTACCCCCCAACTCCCCTAATTCCCAAATTCCTACAGAAAGCTGCCCAGTTGAAGAACAAAGTGATCCTCGTTGCTCCTTAGTGGCCTTGACCAATTTGCTTCCCCTTTCTTTGGAATCATCTAATTTACCACCTTGGATTCTGGATCCAATTCCAGACCTTCTGCCACACCCAACAGACATGATTCACTCAGACATTTCAAACCTCAAGACAACAGCATGGTTTCTCCAATTCCATTAATAGCCAGACAACCGATGCTCTCTTCCCCCATCTGTCATATACTTTTATCTTTCTCAAACAGCCAAACAGTTGCAGAACAAAGCTTAGTTCATAAAATCAAGCCCAGATGAAAGTATGAAACAAACAAAGCAAAGCTGATATTGAATAAGTGTTTAATAAAACAAAGCTTTCAGGTCAAACAAACCCTTCATCAGTGTATAAAATACTAACACATACTAATCATTTTTATATACTATCAAAAATCACACAGTTATTAATTATTCAATTAAACAATCAAGCCTAGTTTAAAACAATAGTTGCAGAAGCACAGAACTCTTATTTCAAGCACATTTGTTTATACCTTAGTACAGGTTTTAAAGAAACAGTCTGGTTTAAACCTGGTAATACATCAGCACAAAGGTGTATTATCCACTGATATTCCTTCATCTCAAGCTTTAACAGAACAAATGGTCGTACGTCCAAAATTATCAGAACAGGTTGTGGCGAAGAAACGAGAATGTTCCAGAGTCCGTTCAACACAAAGGAAAAGAGGAAGAAGTCAAAGCAATTTCAGACTTCAAAAATAATTTCTTTAAAATGTACTGTTAACATGAATTCTGTTATCAATCTGTCTAAGACAGAGCTTACAATATCTGATCTAACATTGTTAAATAAGGGATTGAAATTCATTCCTTGTGTTGTGGATGGTTTAAGTTCTATATTAATGGATTTGAAGCTTTTTGCTCGAAATTTGGACTTAAAGCTCATATTTAAACAACAAGGAACATTGCATAATAATGTATGTAAACACTCTAGTGTCTATACTAAACAGCCACCCTGTTGTTGTTATCTTTTCTACTATCTGTGAAAGACAGATTAGGGAAATATATAACAAATGTTCTTTTAGAAAGATGTTCAACTTAACTATTGATGAATATACTTCCTTAAAGAAACTAATACAGGATGATAGTATAGTTATAAAAGAAGCTGATAAAGGTGGCGCTGTTATTGTTATAGATAAGCAAATGTATTTTAACAGCATGTCTTTATTTTTAGCTGATTCCAATACTTTTAAATGTGTAAGTAGTCATGAAGTCTATAAGTCTGTGAGTGTTATTAACACAATGATATATGACTTACAGCTGATGAATGACATTAGCATAGAGCTTTATCAATATTTTACTGTAGCACATCCCAAACTACCTGTTTTATATTGGCTACCGAAGGTCCACAAAAGCTTAGAACCCCCCCATGAGACCAATTGTATCTGGGAGGGGTTGGGCCACCGAGCCCCATTCAGTTTATTTACAGAATATATTGTCTAAGCAACTTTCATATGTAAAAAGCTATATACAGGATACTGCTGATTTTTTGAGAAGTTTCTCTGGTTGGTTTAACACATATAAATCTCTTGGTACTACAAATGCATTTTTAATGATGACTCTTGACATTCAGTTACTGTTTACTGTTATACCTAATAGTTATGGCATTGATGCCATAAGGGAACTGTTGGTCAAAAATGGGCAATACTCTGGTAGATTCAGTGAAACTATATGTGAACTACTCCAGTTAGTACTAGTTAATAATTATTTTGCTTTCAATGAAAAACTTTGCCATCAGATATCTGGCATAACAATGGGTACTCCCATTGCTAATACATATACCAACCTAGAACTGGATAAATGGGAGACTGAATTTATATATCATGGCCCACAGCAATAGTCTCAGAATATTAGTTGCTTTAAAAGATATGTGGATGATATGTTTTTTTATTTGGCATGGTAGTAGGGATGAACTAGATGTGTTTTTAAACTGTTTAAACAACAGCACTGAATTTTTACATTTTTCTATGACATGTTCAGATACTAGCATTAACTTTTTGGATGTGAGAATTTTGTTTGATGGTACTGAAATTCAAACTACTGTTTATAAAAAACCTACACATAGGAATACATTTCTCCATCAAAACAGTATGCATGCACCACATGTGTTTACAAGTGTCACAAAAGCTCAGTTTGTTAGAATTAGTAGACTTAATACTTCTATAGAAGAATGTAAGAAAGAAATGCAGGAACTGAAATATGAATTTATGGAGAGGAGCTACAATAGGGAGTCTCTAGATATGGAAATTGAATATGTCTTGATCTGTAGGGATGATAGTACTAAACCTTATTTCTCTATGAACACAATGGAAGCACCCTTTATAACTAAGGAGACCAACTTAGATGTAGGTAAGCTACGATGTTAAGTTGTCTATCTCACCTTCATTCTTGCTGGTTGGGATCGGAGCCGATCCTCGGCTCCGACTTGGCCATCTTCAATAGCTCAAGAGCTGTTTACTGGCTCAAGGCTACCCCTTATCCCATAAAGCCTAGTGATAGCTACCCAGATCTCGTTTGTCGCTTCAGATGCGAGGGTGTCGTTTTTCTGGCTCAGGCTCGTATATTTAGCTTTTTGTGTAAACTTTCCTTCTAAATTTAAAATTTTTTCTAGTATTTTTTTTCTATTTAGAATAGTTATACTTGATGCTGTTATTTTTTCTTGTATCTTGCCTTGTGTTAGAACTCGTTTAAGTTAGAGAGTTCTCCCCACCCCTTCCCCATCCCTAGGTTAGCCATTTAACTTAGAGGCTCTCCTTTTTCTCTTTTTTCTCTTGTTATAAAAAAAAAATGATTGTAGTTAGCATAGTACTGGTGTGTTTGTCTAGGTTAGTACTGTTTTTTTGTCAGTAGTTACTTCTTAGTCCTCCTTTTTCTTAGTACAGCATGTCTAAGGAAGCTAAGGTTTCTGGTTTTAAGAAGTATGACTTATGCTGTCAGAAAATGTCTCTGACAGATGGGCACACCAGCTGCATCTACTGTTTAGGTACTGTTCGCCTGCAGGACTCTTGTTCTATTTGCTATGCTTTTAGTCCAAGAGTCCTGCAGGAGCGTAAGAACAAACTAATGCTTAGGGGTCTGTTAAAACCCCAGGATTCACCGGCAAAGAGTTCACAGCCAGTGAAATCCCCAAAGTCCACTAAACCATCGGCTCCATCCCGAGAGCCAACTCCTGTGCTGGATTTACCTTCTAAGTCGGTTCCGGCTGGCACCGACAAGACAACCTCCCCGTCGGCTCCATCGGATGTTTCAGAGCCGTCGTGGAGTCACAAGAGGCTGTGGTCCCCTTCCTTAGAGTCAGTGCATTTCGGCTCCTCAGTCGCCATTGCTTCAAAGTGAGCATAGCCACCGGTCCTCTCACTCCTCTCGGTCCTCTAGGCTGTTGGATCACGATGTGGAGAGAGTAGTCAGTAGGTTGTTAAAGTCGTAGGCACTAGCTAAATTATTGTCCAGCCCTCCCCAACAGGTATCAGTTCCGTCCACCTCACTTGATATTCCTCCTCCGACTCCAATGAGTTCGGAGCCAGAGTTCATTGGGGTATGGGTAGTGGAACCATCGGCTCTGATAACCATATCCTCTTCGGTTCCGACCTCGGCTCCGATTACCTCGAAACTTCTTTCAATTAAGGAATCTGGTCGCCGGAGCTTCCTCGTCAGCTCTGAGGGGGGTAGTGGCATCGGACGCTTGCCTGACCTCATTCTCCCTCTCAGAGCTTCGGCGCAGGTGAGCTCGTCTCCAACATCGGCCTCGGAGCCATCCCCCTTGGCGCGGAGAAAGATTCCTGTTTCTTCGGGGCTGGAGCTTTCTCTTCCTCGAGATGGGGGCACCTTTGAGGTCACTGGAGCATGCTGTCCCCTGAGTCAGCGCCACTACTGGCTCCACCGACTCCATTCTCTATAGTGTCTCTGCCAACCTCTCCTCTTCCTCCAGACCCCAAGCGTAGGGAACCGATGGTCCAGGACACCCCATTGGGTGTTTCCTGTTCTTCTGAGGCCTCCCTGATCTCTCAGAAGAGCCCCCTCAGAAGAAGAAATGCAAGTGGAAGCACATTGACTCCCCGGAGTCTGTCCACTTCTGATACAGACTTAGATGATTCGGAAGGGTCCCCAAGATCCCCCTCTGAAAATGTTTCATTTGCAGACTTCCTTTAAATGCTTAGGCAGAGGGGGAACTGGACTCCCCTAGCCCCTACCGAAGATGAGTCCGTATTCTTGGATGCTATCAGTTCCTGACCTTCCACCTCCTGGGATTCTTCGCCTTTCGATCCACTCATGTCTGTAGTGGCTCAAAAGGCTTGGTCAGCTCCAGACACAGCAGAACCAACTCCGAGGAGACCAAATAAGTTCATTACAGCCCCCCAGGATAAGCCGTTTCTTTCTAAGGGTGTGCCCGTTGATGCCATGATGGTAGCAGCCGCCTCCAAAAAAAAAAGATGGCAGACACCTCTTCATCTGTTCATCCTCCTAAGAAGGAGTCTAGGATGATGGACGGATACAGAAAGTGAATGTTTGCTTCAGCGACCTTCTCCATGTTGTCCCTGAACTACTTATGTCACTTTACTCATCTTAAGAGGGATCTCCTAAAAGAGCTAGGAGATACCCTTCAAGATCCTACAGCTGAGGGAGTTCAAGCTAAAATAACTTCCCAGCTAGCAACTCTTAATTCTGTAGTCAACTCCTCCATGAGGCTCATTTTTTATGCTACCAATGGAGCGAATAGAGCCATGGGCACTGCTGTGGCCCTCAAGAGGCATGCTTGGATGCGGCTGTGTAATTTTGCAGAACCCTTTCAAGCATCCTTCACCAACACCCCCTTTGATGGCTCCTTTCTCTTTGGGCCACAGGTGAAAGACACTTTGACTAGGTGTGAGCAAGAAGGCAAGACTCTCTCTGCCATGGGAATCCATTTTTCCACTCCCTCAAGACCCTTCCCCAAGGGTCAGAGGAGTGGGAAAATGTGGTTCCGCAAATCTCAGGGAGCCTTGCCTGACACATGTAGTGATTTTTCCTCCAGAGGCAGAGGGGGAAATAACAATAATAGACGCCGCCCTCGTGGCAGAAGGGGTCCGCAGAACCAGTGCAACAGGGAATACTTCTCTGACAAGCCCTTCCAACATACCTGATGGGTTATATATATAAAAAACAAAAATGGTCGTAGGTAAAAGCAAGGTGCAAAAAGGAGCCCAAACAAAATGAAAGAAAATGCACCGAGCTAGCACACTGAGAACGTTTATTAATAGACAAAACAGAAAATGGTGAGCGCTTTCACAACATAAAGTTGCTTCATCAGACAACAGTAAAAGGCTTGCACTCTATTTAAATAGTCAAATATCCATTACTCAATTAACTAATTAGGGTTAGCAAGCTGTACACAATCAAATTCAAGAGAAGCTTACCACAGTGAATCCTACAATAAAGATGCACTATGCATATAATGTTACACACATACATACATACCTGATGGGTTGCCCGGCTGCTCGCCTCTGGAGGCAGTCAGGGAAGACTTTCACTGTACCCAAGAAACTGGCAAAAATTAACAAAAGACAGATGGGTACTATCCATTATATCCGGAGGTTACAGAATCCCCTTTCTTCAAAGCCCCCTACAATCAAAAAAGGCCCTTCCAGATGTTCCACCCAATCTGAGGGAGCAAGCAGTTATAGAAGTTGCAAAACTGCTAAGAAAAAGAGCCATCCAAGAGGTCCCCGCAGACCAGCTCGGATCCGGAATTTACTCAAGGTTCTTTTTGGTACCAAAAAAGACAGGGAACTGGAGACCCATTCTGGATCTCAGCAGATTAAACAGATCTGTACAAAGAACAAAGTTTTGGATGGTCACGCTACAGTCCATTCTACCCTTTCTGGGTCAGGACAATTGGATGTGCTCAATAAATCATCAGGATGTGTACTACCATATCAAGATGGACAGACATTCCAGGAGATTTATTCACTTTTGGGTGGGGGCCAGTCATTGCCAGTTCAGAGCTCTGCCCTTTGGTCTCAACACAGCCCCCGGGGTGTTCACCAAATGTATGGCAGTGGTCATGGCTCACCTGAGACGTCAAGGATTCCAGGTGTTTCTATATCTAGATGACTGGCTCCTCACTGCTGCTACCAGGCATCAACTCCTACAAGCACGGGATTACACAATCACTTTTTGCACCCAACTAGGTATTACCATAAATTTCGAAAAATCTGCCTTGTTGCCCTCTCAGTCTATCACTTACATAGGAGCAGAATTAAACACAAAGGAAATGTCCGCAAGGTTACCACTGGAAAGAGTGTCCACTATTTGTCAACAAGTGCAAGTTCTAATGCAGAGCAAGAAGATACAAGTCAAATATGTCCTTCAAACTCTAGGCTCCATGGCAGCTGCCATCCTCCTTCTTCCATTGGCTCTCTTCCATATGAGGATTCTTCAGTGGCTTCTTTTCACACAGTGGTCTTTCCAAGAGCTACCCATGTCTCACATGATCATGATTACAGAAGCATGCAAAAGGCACCTTTCCTGGTGGATGGTCTCCCCACTAGTGACTCAGAGCAGACTCTTCATTCAGCCCCCTCCTGTAGCCACAGTGACCACAGACGCCTCCGTGATAGGGGGGGGCATTATTAGGGCAGGACAGTCCAAGGCACTTGGCAACCTCATGAGTACCATCTGCACATAAATGTCCTAGAGATGAGAGCCATGCTTCTAGCGTTGCAAGCCCTTCAAGACTCTCTTCCTTCTGGGATCATTGCAATCCAAACAGACAATATGTCAGTAGTGTGGTACATCAACAAACATGGCGGGACCAAATCTTACCCCTTGTGTCGAGAAGCACTCAGACTGTGGCAGTGGGCGATTTTCTCCCAATGTTTTCTAATTGCGATGCACATCCCTGGGAGTTCCAATGTCATAGCGGACAGGCTCAGCAAAGCTATCCTCATGCCTCATGAGTGGTCTCTGAATCAGGAAGTTGCGGACCTGATCTTCCGCAAATGGGGACAGCATTGCTGCGATCTTTTTGCCACCCCATTCAACAGCAAATGCAGCAACTACTTCTCCCTCCTTCCACTTCCAGGTGACCTACCCAGGGACACTCTAGTCCACGATTGGCTTCAGGGACTCCATTATGCATTTCTTCCCTTTCCCCTTATACCAAGACTCATACAGAAAACAAAGTCGTTGGGTTGCAAAATGATCCTCATTGCCCCCTACTGGCCTCGACAGATTTGGTTTCCGTTCCTACACCTCTATCTTCTCGATCAGTCCTGGACTCTGGACCTGATTCCAGATCTACTGGTTCATCAATCAGGTGGGTTGCATCAGTCCCTTCAGACTCTCCAGCTCACAGCTTGGTTGCTCCACTTCCAACCCTAGCCAGGCTCCCTAGCATTTCCCCAACAGTCCGTGAGATTATCGTTTCCTCACATAAGTCCACCACCAGGACTATTTATGCTAGCAAATGGAAACGTTTTTCTTATTGGGCTGAGTCTAGGAATGTGGATCCCTTCTCAGCCCCAGTCCATGAGATCCTAGAGTTCCTAGCACAACTGTTTCACTCTGGAGCCATTTCTACTACCATTAGAATTAGCAACCATTTCTAATTTTCACATAGGGTTACAGAATTCAAGCATCATGTCTCACAAGCTCTGTAAAGTCTTTTTGAGAGAGACATCTCTACTTAGACCTCCAGTGAGAGACCCCCCTCCTCTCTGGGACCTTAATCTAGTCCTAACATCCTTAATTTTGCCTCCTTTTGAACCAGCGGCATCATGTTCCATCAAATTTCTCTCTTGGAAAACACTCTTTCTGGTTGCTATTACTTAAGCCAGATGAGTCTCAGAACTGCAGGCACTATGTGTCCATCCCCCTTATCTGTTTTTTCATAGGAATAGAGTTTCACTGAGGACAAATCCTTCATTTCTTCCCAAAGTCTGCTCTGAACATAATTTAAATCAATCTATAGATCTCCCCGTTTTCTTCCCCAGTCATAGCAACAAGGCAGAGTACAAACTTCACCAATTGGACGTGCACAGGCAATTGCGTTTTTACCTTCATAGAACTAAAGAAATAAAAAAATCAGACCAATTGTTTCTGTCTTATGCTTAAAAAACAAGGTCTCCCAGTTTCCAAGGTTACTTTATCTAGATGGCTATCTCATACTATTTCATTTATTTATCAGTTACGGGATAATGAATTACCATCTAAACCGAAAGGTTTATTAGGGCATTAGCCACCTCTGTAGCTTTCCAGTCTAGGTTGCCCATGGATTCCATATGTGCAGCTACTGCGTGGGCAAATCCTCATACCTTTATTTCTCATTACAAGGTGGATATGGTCTCCCGGAGCAGAGCTGATTTTGGTTCCACTGTTCTGAAGAGTCTGTTCCACTGAGCCACCCAGGATATTAGGTGCTAGGGACGCTGTCCCAACCAGCAAGAATGAAGGCGAGATAGACAACTTAACATAAAGAAGTTATGTACCTACCATAACATTCCATGTTAGTTGTCTTCATCTTGCCTTCTTTCTTGCGCCCTGCCCTCCGTCCCCCTGTCCTAGTGGATCGAGAGGAGTCCCTTTTCACTGGCTGAGTATTCTTTGTTTCCCTCTATTGATTTAAAGGATATGGGATGTATAAGTCAACCAGTTCTTTTGACTGATTTATTCTCTTGTTATGTCTGGAGTTAGCTATTTCAAACGAGATCTGGGTAGCTATCGCTAGGCATTATGGGATAAGCAGTAGCCTCGAGCCAGTAAAAAGCTCTCGAACTATTGAAGATGGCCGAGTTGGAGCCAAGGATTGGCTCCAATCCCAACCAGAAAGAAAGAAGGTGAGATGAAGGCAACAAACATGGAATGTTATGGTAGGTACATAACTTCCTTTTTTGTTACAGCTTTTAACAGAGCTATTTCTGAGGTAAGAAGAATTATTAATAATAACTGGTGTATATTAACATCTCTACCTGAATTATGTCCTATAGTTGGTATGAAACCCGACTGCTGTGGTGGTGCTGCAGTAGCGTTGTCACCTCACAGTAAGACGTTGTCCTGTTCGATTCTCAGTTAGAGCATCTTCTGTGTGGAGACATGCGTGAATGGGCGTACCTTTGTTGAAGGTTGTGCGTCAGAGCTGGCAACTCAGCACGTAAAAATCTACTGCCAATCATTAGCGGACCAGAGTTCCGCTGTGGCGACCCCTAACCGGGAAACGCCCGAAAGACACAACAAAAAGTTGACATGAAACCCAGTTTCTCATACAGAAACTGTCAAGAGTTTAAAGCAGAAGTTATGTTATAAAGACATATGTGTCAAGAATGGGGGGTAACAGCAGCTAAATCAGGTACCTTTCCTTGCTACAATTGTAACTGTTGTGAAGTCATTAATAAAAATAATACTTTTCAACACCCAATAACTAGGAAAAATTATATATTTTCTGGCTTAGCAACATGTGTTACAAGGAATATAATACACTTGGCTACCTGTAATAGATGTCAGGCATTTTATGTTGGAAAATCTTCCAGAAAACTGAAGGAAAGAATAACCGAGCACCATTCAGAAATAAGAAGAAATATTGACACTAATTCCTTGGCTAAGCATATTAGTTAATATGGAAATGCACATAAATTCTCTTTTAGGATGATAGAGTATGTAAGGATGTACGAGGGGGAGATCTTAACAATAAGCTTGAGATGAAGGGATATCAATGGATGATATGCCTTTGTGCTGATGTATTACCAGGTTTAAACCAGAATGTTTCTTTAAAACCTGTACTAAGGTATAAACAAATGTGTTTGAAATAGAGTTCTGTGCTTCTGCAACTATTGTTTTTAACTAGGATTGATTGTTTAATTGAATAATTAATGACTGTGTGATTTCTGATAGTGTACAAAAATGGTTAGTATGTGTTAGTATTTTATACACTGATAAAGGGTTTGTTTGACCTGAAAGCTTTAATGTTCTGTAGTCCTATCTTGCCTTCATTCATACACATGGGTTCAGAGCCAATCCTCGGCTCTGATTTGGCCTATTACAAAGCTCAAAGTCTTCTAGTTGGCTCATGGCTAGGTAGATATCCCATGGTGCACCAGTATAATCCCCAGATCTCGTTTGCCGCATCGATGAGTTCAGATGTGCTTCTTCCTGGCTGTGGCTAAGTTTAACACTTTTTGCTATTTTTACTGTATTACAGCTTAACCTTTCTCGTTATTTGGCCTTTGCTAGTGTTTAACAGTCAATGTAAGAGTGTTCAATCTCGCCGTTTGTTCTTACACACGGGTTCGGAGCCAATCCTCGGCTCCGAGTCGGCCGAATTGCAAAGCTCTGAATCTCAGAGAAGCTCGAGACCAGCCCATATCCCACAATCCTCCCTGCCATTACTCAGATCTAGTTTGCCGCTGCAACAGATCGGATCGAGTAGAGCTCGGACCAGATAGAAACTTGAGTTGTTGTTAATATTTTCAGATAAGAATTCTAATTTTTTCTTGCTGATACTTCCTTATAGTTAGTAGTTATTGTAGAAGTGCTGTGTGTGTATGATATATATATATATATATATATATATATATATATATATATATATATATATATATATATATACCCATTTTCCTTCTTCAGGCACCCTTGTGGCCTAACCCTTTTCTTGGGTGTGTTTTTTTTTTGTGAGCGTTTTCTGTATATAACCTGTTTCATATACATATATTGCTATAGGATTAGTAATTTTTTTCTATTATCATAGTTATTGTCATTATTACTGTACTATGTCAGAAAAAGCCAAATCTGGCTTTATAAGATGTCAGTGTGGGCAGAAAATGTCCATTACTGACAATCATGCTTCCTGTGTCTACTGTCTTGGCCCTCTCCATCTCCAAGAGGATTGCTCTATTTGCCATTCCTTTAGCGGGAGGGTCATGACAGATAGACGCAGGAAGCTTATTGACAGAGGATTGTTGAAGCCGGCCTTTCAAGAGGCTTTGGACAAGTCAGATTAGGCTTCTAAATCCTCGAAGGGGTCGAAGATGTCGGAGCCCATGTCATCGGCTCCGAGTTCATCTTCTCGGGTTCGTTCGCCGGTTCCACAGATCTCGGGGCCGAGTGTCGAACATTTATCTTTTCCTGAGCCCCAGATCTTGGAACTGGTGTCGGAACTGCCACCACCATCCATTCTTTGGTCGGTGCCATCTTTGGCTCCTTCGACCTGTTCTTCCAGACCCTTGTCTGACACAGATGTGGATCGTGTCGTGCAGAAACCCATGGAGAACACGGCCCTTTCCAAGTTAATTGCAGTTTCCTCCCAGTTGGTGTCGAAACTAGAAGGCCTCCCCATATCTCCAACGGGTCCTCCTTCGAGACCCATCCAGATCTCGGAGCCGGGAGAAGATGACCTGATGATAGTGGAGCCCTCGGTGCCGAAACCGTCCATTGCACGATTGACACCTTTGACTTCGACTCCTTCGGAACCATTAGGGGAGTCGCGGAGCCAGCGGTCTTTGCTCGGTTCCGGGACAGAGAGTCGTACCGACCTGTCGGTGCCGACTCTCCCTCTCGGGGCCTCGGCACAGACTGGTTCGGCTCCGTCCTCGGGGTCGGAGCCCACGGCACCTGGTTCTGGGATGCTTCCATGTTCTTCGGAACCAGGGGAGCCCTCGGCCAGGGGTTCGGGGGCCTTTGACCTTATGAGGAAGGTATTGTCTGCACAGACAACCACATCATCAGGGGAATCTTCTCCTTCCCCAAAAGGGCCACTTTCTGTTTCTGCTCCCACGATCCATCCCAAGCGTCGAGCCCAATTGCCTCAGCCACCCCCCAGAGGGTTCCCCCTGTTCCTTGGAGGCCACACCAGAAGCCCCCTCTGATGAGGTCCCAAGGAAACGGTTGTGCAAGAGGAGGCACATAGATTCCCCACAGGAATCTCTAACGTCTGACACCGACTTGGATGAGGCAGAGGGGTCCCCCAAATCACCCTCGGAGGATGTGTCATTTGCAGACATCCTGGAGATCTTGAAACAGAGGGGTGATTGGCAGTCCCTAGTCCCCTCTGAGGACGAGTCGGTGCTGCTGAAGGCTTTTGGGGCTCAACCTTCTACCTCCTGGGTGACCCTGCCCTTCGATGAATTAATGGATTTGATTGCTCGAAGGGCGTGGGAGACACCTGACACAGTGGAACCAGTACCTAGGAAACCAAACAAGTTCATCACTGCCCCCCAAGATAAATCTTATCTCACCAAGGGAGTCCCTGTTGACACTATGGTGGTGGCGGCAGCCACGAAAAAGGAGATGTCTGAGTCTTCCTCATCTGTTCATCCTCCTAATAAGGATTCTAGGACTATGGACAGATATGGGAAGTGCATTTTTAGTTCAGCGACTTTTTCCATGCGTTCGCTAAACTACCTGACCCATTTCACACGTTTGCAGAGGGATCTCATCAAGGAGCTGACAGATACCCTCCAGATGCTGCTCTTTCAGAAAAGGTAACAGCACAACTTAACACCCTCACGTCCATAGTAAACTCATCCATGAGGCTCATCTCGTATGCAGCCGAGGGATCGAGTAGAGCTGCAGCTTCAGCGATTGCTCTTCGAAGACAATCATGGATGCGGCTGTGCTCCTTTGTGGAAGCCTTCAAGTCTTCCTTTGCCAATGCCCCTTTTGATGGTGCCACACTTTTCGGGCTCAAGGTTAAGGAGACTCTCACTCGGTGCGAGCAAGAGGGAAAGACCCTGTCTGCTGTAGGGGTCCATTTTTCCGCTCCTACTAGACTGTACCCCAAAGGGCAATGAGGCGGAAAAATGTGGTTCCGTAAGAATCAGGGATCTTTCCAGACCACACAGAGTGATACCCCCTCCAGAGGCAGAGGAGGGGGTAGAAATGGAAGACACCGCCTCGGCAGCAGAGGGGGTCCGCATAACCAAGGCGACAGGGATTCCGTCCCTGGGAAGCTTTTCCAGCACTCCTGAACGGAGGCCCGGCTGTCCTGCTCTGGAGGCAGTCGGTGGTCGCTTAGCTTTATACCCACTGGCCTGGCTAAACATTACTTCAGATTCTTGAGTAAAAAGCATTATAACCAGAGGATACAAAATCCCCTTCATTTCAACACCACCTCTACAAAGAAAATTTCCAGACGTGCCACCCCATCTGCGAAACTAGCAGCTGTAGAAATTTCAAAGCTGCTCGAAAACAGAGTCATCCAACCAGTCCCGGTGGACCAAAAAGAATTCGGAACTTACTCAAGGTTCTTTTTAGTTCCAAAAAAGACAGGGGACTGGAGACCGATCTTAGATCTCAGCCATCTCAACAACTTCGTGAAGAAGGAAAAGTTCCGGATGGCCACGCTTCAATCGATCCTTCCATTCTTACAGAAGGACGATTGGATGTGCTCTATAGATCTCAAAGACTCGTACTACCACATCAAAATGGCCAGACCGTCCAGAGATCACCTGCACTTCTGGCTGGGGGCCAGTCATTTTCAGTTTCGAGCTCTGCCCTTTGGACTCACCTCAGCCCCCAGGGTATTCACCAAATGCATGGCAGTAGTTGCTGCTCACTTGAGACGACAAGGATTCCGGGTGTTTCCCTATCTGGACGATTGGCTCCTCACCGCCACCACTGAGCTTCGACTATTGCAAGCCAGAGACTATACAATCAGCCTTTGTTCCCACTTAGGGATATCCATAAACTTCAAAAAGTCTTGCTTATCGCCCTCACAGTGTATTTCCTTCATCGGAGCAGATCTAAATACACGATCGACACTACTGAAACTCCCCCCAGTAAGAGCTCCAACGCTCAAACAGCAGGTCCTACTTCTTCTAGTCAGCAAGAAAGCCCCAGCCAAACTGGTGTTAAAAGTGTTGGGACTGATGGCAGCCACACTAATTGCAGTCCCTATGGGAAGGTTACACATGAGGATTCTTCAATGGCTGCTCTTTGCGCAGTGGTCATTCCAACACCTACCCCTAGCGCACGAGATCAGGATAACAGAATCTTGCAGACGGGACCTGTCATGGTGGGTGCACGATCAGAACCTCACTGTGGGTCGTCCGTTCATTCTACCCATTCCAACAGCCACAATAACCAAGGACGCTTTCCTGATAGGGTGGGGGGGGCCTTTTTCAGGGAAGAACAGTCCAAGGAGAATGTTCCAGCACAGAGTACACTCTACATATAAATGTTCTGGAGTTAAGGGCGGTGTTCCTGGCGTTGCAACACTTCCAAGCTCTCTTACCTCTAGGAACAGTAGCAGTTCAGACATTTAACATGTCTGTAGTCTGGTACATAAACAAGCAAGGGGGAACCAGGTCTTACCCGTTATGCAGAGAGGCCATGAGAATTTGGCAATGGGCAGAGTCCACGGGTCGCTTTCTGATAGCAACGCACATCCCAGGGTCATCCAACATCATTGCGGACAGGTTGAGCAGAGCCATCCTGTTACCTCATGAGTGGTCCCTCAATTCACAGACGGCGGAAAAGATCTTCCGCAAATGGGGCCAGCCTTGCTGCGATCTGTTTGCTTCCCCATTGAATGCAAAATGCAGAAGCTACTTTGCCCTTCTACCCCCTCCGGGGGATGTCCCCAAGGACGCACTGATACACGATTGGCCCCCGGGTCTCCTATATGCATTCCCACCGACTCCATTGATTCCCAGATTTCTACAGAAAGCCAGGAGCCTGGAAAGGACTATAATACTCATAGCCCCATTCTGGCCTCGTCAAATATGTTTTCCCTTTCTTCGAGCTCATCAAATAGAGGAACCGTGGATTTTGGACCCAGTGCCAGATCTGCTGACACATTTGTCAGGAGTTCCTCACCCTTCTCTACAGTCCCTCAAACTAGCAGCTTGGCTGCTCCGCTTCCTTGCCTAGCCAGGTCTCATCTACTCCTTCCGGCAGTTCAACACATCCTAGTTGCTTCTCATAAAGCTTCTACTACTAAGCTCTATACGAGTAAGTGGAAATGCTTTGTATATTGGGCATCTAGTCAAAACTTAGATCCCTTGGTAGCTCCTCTACATACAATTTTAGAATTCTTATCCATCCTTTTTCACGAAGGAGCTTCTACTTCCACTCTAAGAGTACAGTTGGCGGCCATATCAAACTTCCATATTGGTGAGGGAGGTTCTCCCATTATGTCTCACAGACTTTGTAAAGCCTTTTTGAAAGGAACCTTCCATCTTTGACCGCCTGTCAGAAAACCTTCCTTTCCATGGAGCCTGAATTTGCTGCTGTCGCAACTCATGTTGCCACCTTTTGAACTTGCTTCGTCATGCCTCCTAAAGTTCTTGTCATGGAAGACGCTGTTTCTCGTCGCTGTGACCTCAGCTCGTAGAGTCTCAGAGCTGCAGGCATTATCGGTCAGACCAGCTTACCTGATATTCCATCCAGACAGGGTCTCTTTGCATACAAATCCATCTTTCCTTCCAAAAGTATGTTCAGTTACGAATATTAACCAGTCTATAGAACTCCCTACCTTTTTCAAAAACCATACTAACAAACTGGAGTATATGTTGCACAAGTTGGATGTTCACAGGCAGTTAAGATTTTATTTAGACAGGACCAAAGCTTTCAGAAAAATGGATCAACTCTTCGTCGCTTTTGCAGACAATAAAAAGGGCATGGCAATTACTAAACGTACACTATCTAAATGGCTTGCTGACTGTATAACATTTGTATACTCTAAATCAAACCAATCCTTACCAAACATCTGTGTGAGGAATCCTCTCCTCGGTGCTGACAGTGACCTTCTCTGAGGCTCCGAGGCCTCTTTGGCTTTCGGATCCTTCTGAACCATCCCTTCCTCAATCTCATGCTTGGGTGGGGTGGAACCCTCAGCTCCAGGAATGGTTCTGGTTGTTTCATCGGCTCCATCTTCGGCTCCAGGGATGACTCCTGCCCCAGTTTTGCTTGAGGCTCTGTCCCCAGGAGCGGGGTGTGACTCCGGTTTTGAGATTGTCTTCCTCGGTTCCGGGCTCCCATTCCTCTTCGGGTGGGCCTGCCTTCTGGGTGATGGAGAGGTTGCTTGTCCTCCTAGTTGGACCTTCCCCCCATTCCTTCTGAGCTGCAACTATCACAGGCCACCCCTCCCCAGGATACCGAGAGTGCAAGCCTCAGGAAACCCCTGTACAGGGCAGCCTCCTTTCTGAATCCTCTTCAGATGCTACCATTGAAGATCCTCCTCGGAAATGGATGTGTAAGAGGAAACACATGGACTACCTGGAGGAGTCCCCCACTGAAGATATGGATTACGATGATGGGGAGGGGTCCCCACGGTCACCCCCTGATGATGTCTCCTTTGCAGACATCTTGTAAATTTTAAGGCAGAGGGGCGATTGGAAGCCCTCCAACCTTTCCTCGGAGGAATCCGTATTCCTGCAGGCCTTCCGCTCTCGGCCCTCTACTTCTTTGGTGACCCCACCCCCCTGCCGATGACCTAGTCAAGCTCATCGTGCAGCAGGCATGGAAAAACCCTGATACCATTGAGGCCATTCCCCGGAGACCAGACAAGATATTCTCCCCTCCAGAGGAACAGCCCCATTGGTCGAGAGGCTTACCAGTAGACGCTATGGTGGTGGTGGCTGCCATGAAAAAGGGCCTTGCCAAGGAAAGTCCTACTGTCCACCTGTCCAACAGAGAGTCCTGGGCGATGGACAGATTAGGGAAGTGAGTTTTTGCTTCAGCGACCTTTGCTGTTATGTCTCTTAATTACTTGGCACATTTTACGAGGGTCCAAAGAGACCTCATATCTGAACTCTCTGGGACCGTCACACATCATGTTTTGGACAGGACACGTGATAAAGGTGCTTCCCAACTTGCTACCCTAGAGTCGATTTTCAACTAGTCCATGAGGTTGCTGTCCCACACAACTGAAGGGGCAGCTAGAGCTGCCGGTGCAGGTGTAGTTATGAGACACCACGCCTGGATGCACATTTGTGACCTCATAGACTCCTTCAAGTCTTCCTTTTTAAATGCCCCTATCGAACCGTCTGTTTTGTTCGGTTCTAAAGTGAAGGACACATTAGCCAGGTGCGAGCAGGATGGAAAAACCTTGTCTGCCATTGGCCTACATTTTCCAAGCCTCGGCGCTCTTTCTCCAGGAACCAGGGAAGTGGAAAGATGTGGCACATGGTGAGGACTCCCCCAGAGGCAGAGGGGGTTCCAGTAATGGAAGACGCCCCTTTTGGGGCAGAGGGGGTCCTCAAAATCAGGGCTCCAGGGATTCTTTCCACGGACAACCTTATCAGCACTCCTGAAGTGCTGCCCAATTGCTTTCATCTGGAAGCAGTCGGGGCTCATTTCACTGCGCACCAAGCTGCTGGGCACTCTATTACAAATGATCAGTGGGTGCAGAGAATAATTTCCAGAGGTTATTACATTCACCTAATCTCTTACCCAAGACCTATGAAATCCCTTCCCGATGTTCCACCCAGTCAATGGAAGAGCCAGCTTCAGAAATAAGAAAATTGTGTCAAAAACGAATCATCCAACAAGTCCCCCCAGACCAGTGCGGATCCAGTTTTTACTCAAGATTCTTTTTGGTGCCAAAAGAGACCGGGGACGGGAGGCCCATTTTGGATCTCAGCCAACTAAACAAATCAGTAGTTCAGACCAAGTTCCGCATGATCATGATTCAATCCATTCTCCCATTTCTTTGGGAGGGTGTGTGCATGTGCTCGATAGACCTCTGGGATGCGTATTACCACATCAAAATGGACAAATGCTCCAGGAGTCTCCTTCGCTTCTGGCTGGGAGTCAATCATTACCAATTCAGAGCCATGCCATTCGGTCTCTCAACGGCCCCCAGAGTGTTCACAAAATGCCTAGCAGTAGTGACAGCTCATCTGAGACTTCAGGGATTCCAGGTGTTTCCATATCTAGATGATTGGCTCCTCTCCACCCCCACCAAGCGCTTACTGGTCAGGGCCCTCCACTACACCCTAGCACTGACGGCGTTCCTAGACATCTCAATTCATTGGGAAAAATCCAACCTTCATCCCACCCAACAATTGGAATTTATAGGAGTGATATTCGAGTCTATATTGTATTGTCGCAAGCTGACAATATCAAATCTGATATTGTCGGCATGGCAATATCGAAAGCGAAGAATATCGGCCAGGTAAATGGAAATCTCTGTAGGGGGAGATTTCTGTTTACCTCAATGTAGTGTGGTCACGGAGTTGGTATATTTAAGTAGCAGGGGGTGTGGGGGGGTGCAGAGGGGCTTGTCCCCCTTCCTACACCCTTTAGTTTTTTTTTTTGTTCTTTTTTGTTTTTTTATACTCATTTGATATTTTACTGCATCGATCAATTGTGTTCGACATTTATTGCTTTGATGCAGTAAAATTTTGATGAGGGACTATAAATGCCAATATTCAACACTCAAACCAGCCAAGTCTCTCTTCCTCCTCACAGACTTCTGAGATTATGGTTACAAGTACAAGTGATACTCTGTCGAAGGAAGGTGTCTGCAAGGGAAGTTCTTCAGGCTCTGGGGTCTATGGTGGCAGCCATTCCAATTGTCCCCCTAACAAGATTGCATATGAGAATACTACAATGGCTCCTTTTGTCCCAGTGGATATCCAGTCTCCACCCCCTGAATGCACAGATCCTCATTTCCAACTCCTGCAAGCAAGATCTCCTCTAGTGAATGAGAGCAGATGAAAATCTTTGGTGTCACCCCTTCCAGACTCCCCAAACCAATACCACGGTGACCGCAAATGCTTCTCTGATAGGGTGGAGGGGCCACTTCCAGGGAACGACAGTCCAAGGCACATGGTCCAACCTAGAGGTCAACTTGCATATCAGTGTTCTGGAGTTAAGAGAGGTGCTGTTAGAGTTGCAGGCACTTCATCCGCTCCTTCCGTCAGGAACAATTGCCATCCAGTCAGACAATATGTTGGTCGTCTGGTACATAAACAAACAGGGAGGGACCAAATCCTACCCCCTATGTCATGAGCCAATGAGAATTTGGCATTGGGTGATAGCTTCCAACCGCTTTTTAATCGCAATGCATATCCCAGGGAGCTCCAATGTGATTGCGGACAGACTAAGCAGATGCATCCTCCATCCTCATGAGTGGTCTCTCAACCCGATCATGGTGGCAGAAATCTTCAGCCTTTGGGGCCAGTCTTGTTGCGATTTATTCACCTCCCCCTCAAACAAAAAATGCAAAGCTATTTTGCCCTCTTTCCCCCACACCCCCCTCCTCTATGCTTATCCTATGACACCTTTGATTCCCTTATTTCTAAGGAAAGCTATTTGGTTGAGAAGCAAGGTGATCGTCATTGCCCCTTTCTGGCCTCATCAAGTGTGGTTTCCCTTCCTCCGACCTCACCTGTTACAACCTCCTTGGATCCTGGACACTCATCAGGATGTAATATCTCACCCACAAGGGCTTGACTCCCCCAAATCTATCCACCCTCAAGCTGACAGCTTGGTTTCTCCACTTCTGTTAGTCGGCAGGCAGGAAACTCTCTCCTCTTCTGTCCAGAATATTATTCTGGCCTCCTACAAACTATCCACCAGAAAACTCTACAGAGATAAGTGGAAAAGATTTGCTATCTGGTTGAATAATCAGATGCTAGACCCCTTTCAACTCCTACAGCCGTCATTCTTCACTGTCTCTCTGAGTTGTTTAATAATGGGGCTTCAGCCTCTACTATTTGAGTCCATTTAGCAGCTATTTCCAATTTCCATAATGGTTCAGATGGGATCCCTCTTATCTCCACCTGACTCTGCAAGACCTTTCTCAAGGGAGTTTTCCATAGTAGACCTCCTGTCAGGCAGCCTGTAGAGACATGGAATCTCTCCCAGGTTCTCCATTGTTTCTCTCTACCTCCCTTTGAGCCTGCCGCGACATGTGATCTAAAATTCCTGTCATGGAAGTCTTTGTTTTTGATGGTGGCCACATCAGCCAAATGGATATCTGAGTTACAAACCTTATGCATCAAGAGCCCATATTTAATCTTCCATAAGGACCGAGTATCCCTTTGTACTAACCCATCTTTTTTCTCCCCAAAGTGGTTTCCGACTTCTCTATTAACCAGTCCATTGAGCTCCCTGTATTTTTCCCAAACTACTCAAACAAAGGGGAATACTGCCTTCATTGATTGGATATACTTAGACAACTATGTTTCTATCTAGACAGGACTAAGTCCTTTCGCAAGTCACACCAACTTTTCATTTCCTTTTCTAGTCCTAGACTGGGATGTGCTGTATCAAAAGTTACTTTATCAAATTGGCTCAGACACTGCATTACCTTTTCATATTCCCTTACAAATGAATCCAAACCTGATAAAATCAAAGCTCATTCAACTAGGGCCATCGCAACTTTGGTTGCCTTCCATTCCAGTGCTTTCCATGGATTACATTTGTGCAGCAGCCATTTGGGCTAAACCCCATACCTTCCTCAAGCATTACAAATTGGATCTGGTCTCCAGGGAAAGAGTGGCCTTCGGCTCAATGGTTCTCAGGAATGTTCTTCCATAAGGGCCACCCAGGTTCTCCAAGTAGCTTGGGATTCTGTCCCATCAAGTGATGACTAGGAAGAAGGTTAACAACTTCAGGTAAAGACGTTATGTCTTACCATAATGTTCCATCTGAGTTGTTGATCTTCTTCCAGTCATCACACCCTCCCACTGTCCCCCACCAAAGGCTCCTGGTGGATCTTCTGGGTCCTTGTGGTATTTCAGGGTTTCTGCGCAGAGATGGCCTCTGTCTTTCTATTTTTTCTATATGTTGCATGCAAACTTGATCTGAGGTAACTGGGAGAAGGGCATTGTGGGTAGCAGCTTAGCTCAAGAATTGTTGGTGTACGTGAGCTTGGTATTAGACTGATTCGGTTCTGAGGGCTCAGAACCGGACCCATCAATGATGACTAGAAAAACAACTCAGATGGAACGTTATAGTAAGACATAACTTCTTTTTTTCAGCTTTTGTGTTACATGCATATACTAATGTTTGGGAGGCTGATCTTTTATACAGTTGCTTCTTCTCATCTCCATTTGAAACTCTGTCCCATTTTCAAGACTTTTTGTATTAATGAAAAGCATCAAACAAAAGACTAAATAAAATATCTCCATCCCCTGTTTACTTGGAAGAGACACACAAAAATAGGTACATGAAGTTTAAACCTCCAGAAGGGAACAATTGCTGCAAATTGACAGTTGCATGTACAGGTATTATCTAACCTAAAATTAAGGTTACCCATACTAAAGCACATGCTACAGCCCATGCTCCCACTTACACTGTTTGCTGTCTGTTCTTTTCTTATCTCTCTTTCCCATATATGAAAAACAGCTTGTATGCTTTCAGAAAACATTAACTTTAGCTCTAAAAAAAGTGCACTGGCTATCTTTAAATAAACTAAGTTGTACATTGTTCTATTAACTGAATTACAGTATTAAGGCTGCTAGGGAGGTTACCTCTTATTCACTTCTCATAATTTCAAACTTAAATTTTTCACTGAACTGCTTGCCATTGTACCTTTAAATTTTGCATTTCCCTCAGCAACGGATACTTAGAATTCTCAAGATTAACTGTTTGCACCTGCAAACATTTTGTCTCCATAGAAATACATTCAGTAATGAGTCGTTGTAAATTTCACTCACAAAGAAATGCACAGCTGCCGTCAGCTGCAGACATCTCGACTCCACTGAACATTTGTCAGTGGAAAACAAACAATCTAATACTTGACTCCACTGAACATTTGCCAGGGAAAACAAACATGCTAATATATTTGCAGTTATAGTAAGCTTAGCATTTTCATGGCTTTTATCATTGTGCCTTATTTTTAAAGCCTACATGCTTACAAAAATGCCTGTTTACAGCTAAAGCCAAATGTAGTCATCTAGGCATTCACCTTTGTAAAATAAAAAGGTAAAATGCCTTAATTCTACATGTAATATAATCAGTACAGTTTTACACCCCACCCCCACCCCAGCAGCACAAGATCACAGTGTATGAACAGTTAACTTGCTTTGTCCAGGCTTTTTTTTTCTTTTTTATACTCTAAGACCTATATTTATTACAACTAAAAAAGTATTTGTTTACTTTAATATCTTTCACACATGTAACAGTCACTGGAAAGACTCCCACCACATTTAAAATACCCCTGACTACACACTACACAGAACTCTTTTACTGCATATAACATACAGTTTATCTTATGAATTTTTTATACAAATACTAATAAAATCAAAAATTATTTTACTTATTGTTAATTTCATCTTTTAGTGTCCTTTTAAACATTAATGATTTAAAGTGGGGTATATGCTTTACAATCCACCCACCAGTTTAGCAAAGTCAACAAAAGTCCAGTGTTTTTCAGACACTTTTTCTAGCAAAACCATATTTCACAAATGTAAAAAATGCATTGGTCTTCCATTTATTCACTAATTTCAGAGCTGCTGGTCTTCTTCCTGTTAATCTCTATCTCCCAACACCAGACTCTGGTTCAAGTTCAAGGTACTGCTGATTCTTCTAGTCAACTCTTGTGCTTTTTTCAGTCTCTGAAGCATTTTCCTTCAGAGCAAACTGTTTCACTGCAAATCTCTCTATGAACTTCATGGTCAGAAGAATGAGAAGCAGAGTCTCCTGTGCTTGCTGACTCACTTTTTGTTGGATAAACTTTTTTTATTTCCTCCTTAGCCTGTTCTGTGTAAAAGAAAATGACTTTGATCCTTTAGGAAAGAACACTTTGAAAGACAGCTGGATACAACAGCTTGAATCTCGCACATGCTTCTTGACATTCCCTGCTTACTGGCTTAAATTTGCTTGTGTTTTGCCTGATGTGCAGTGAATAAACATTTTCTACAAACACTCTGCTGCCTCCTGTTTTTAACACTTTGCCCTTCTACCACAATTTCATCAGGATCAACTCTTTCTGCTGGTATGATTGCATTGTTACTGATATAGGTCTTGTCTGTTTTCTCACGGCCAGATTTGGAGCATACACTCAATGTGCCCTTTCAATTAACAAATTCTGCTGTGGAACACCAGTCCAGTTGCTTATTTGTACTTTCATAAAATTAATATAGTATGTTCCTCCCAGTTTATCTGGTACAGTAGAAAATCTCAGGTTTTCTGTGTGTGCTCAGTCTTCTAACTCTACTATATTTTAAACAGTTCCTCTTGAGAAACCTCATATTCAGTCAGCTTTTTCTTCATGCCAACCCCTGATTTTTGCAGTTTTATCAGCTCATCTGCATAGCTAGTCAACGCTTCCTCTATTTTCTCCAGCCTTTTGTTGTTGGAATTGATATATTTCTTCAATGTTTCATTTATTTTAATCACCTCTAAGTACATTTGATGTATTTTCCTCTAAGTTACTAAAAGCTGTCTTTTGAACCCAAGCTAAAGCTTGAATTGCTGTTTGCTGAACAGCTGCAGAATCCTTCCCAGACAGTGTTTTCTCTTCACTTTTTCTGGTTGATTTTCTTCGTGGTTTTCCAAATTTCTTCTTTGTTGGTATCCAGGCAGTGTATTTACTAGCCAGTTGTTTTCACACTGAAAGAGAGCTAAAGTTATGCTGTTGATCATTGTGCAGCCATCTTGGAACTAATGAAGAACATCATTAATAGTAAATTTAATGTTAACAAATGTACAGTCCATCAGTTTAGAGAAAATAAGTTTTATTCATTTACACATACTATGGATTGAGATTAATAATACTGTGTAAGGTACTATTGTATATTTGTCATGCTCTTTTCATAAAAACACATCATTCTTTAAAAACAAGAACTTCTTAAAATGTCTTGCTTTGCTACGCACTGTCTCATCTAGGTACTCATCTGTTTCTTTAGCTTCATGCAAAAGTATGGTGAAGATGAACATGTTTTATCCATCCTGCCATTATATAAGCTCAAATATCTATAGCATCTCCCATCCTCCAACATAGACTAGTTTTTACACTATAAACTCTTCTTCTTTGTATGAACCACGAGTGATATTAAAATTCTTCACTTTCCTACACTACCACTTCCCTCTTCTTTATCTCTTTCTGTCTAATTTCATGTCATTTTTTTTCTCCATCCCTTCTTTCTCAAATTCACTTATATCACATAAACTAACCTCTATCTCATTACTAATTAAAGCCTATATGTATATATGTTCTGGCAAACGCACAGTTTCTTTACTGATGTTTTACAATATTTGCTTCCTTGCTTGTGCTTGTAACTCTGATATACTGTTGCCTTGTACAAGTTTATTAAATGGTACTTGTATGTTTTTCAGTAGCTATTAACTCCAGGGCTGTGGTGTAATGGGTTCCCTGTGGATCAGCCTACTACTCCTGTCAACAAACCTAAATAAATAAATGCAAATAAGATAATGATTGACTAAAATTCTGCATCACTGTTATACCATGAAGAACATCAACACATTGTAAGAGTACAAACATTTCATACCAAATGTAAATAGATGTGAACACCTTGATTTTCTTAGCAAGTTGAAAAATGTAACTTTTAACTTTTTACTGAAGTATAGTGAAGCTATTGATTGACTGTTTTTTTTAATACATTTGTTAACCAAGTAAGTTCACTTGGACACAAGTGACTTGCTCAGAGTCACATAGTAGGCAAATGAAGTTAGAGGCAGTGAAACCTGATAACCTTTGGTTACAGAAAGCAGCTCATTAGCAGTTCAGCGCTATAATCTTCTGTGCTAAATGCCAGAGTATTTTCTACATTTTGTGTTATACTTGCGTATATTACTTAAAAAACTATGAGAACTCAGATTATCAAAAGGATGAAAAGTCCTTTTATAAAGGTGAATATAGAAAGCACAAAACCTGTCCTGCTGCTTAACATAAAAAGTACTGCTGTGTAGGTAATTTACCATAATGATGGATGTTTGAATAAATTACTGTTGTAGTTTTCTTAACATATGGGGCTTTCCCCACAAAGGTCTCCTCCATCTAGGCAGCCTGTTAAAGGTTAGGATCCTTCCTCCATTAGGTGTACATCTGCCCATATGCCAGTGTGTTAGTATAAGAGGAACATGCATCCATGCTCTATTAAGTGCTTTCTTGCCCTAGTAATAAAACGTTAAACAGAAAGACTTATTTACTAAAGTAATGTGTCAAAACCCTGGCATATGAATATTAAAAGCAGGGAGAAATTAGAGAATAGAGGAAATTTTGTGGGGGTAGAAAGGAATTAGGGAAAGCCACAATCCAGCCAAAGGTGAAACTTGAAGAGGATAACTCAAGAGGAGACAGAGAGAGAGAGTATTGGTACTGCAACAATAATGTGGCCTTTAACCCCCAGGCGTTAGCAGACCACCAGAATAAATTAATACTGAAAGGCCTTTTGCCTGAGTCCTCTTCTCCAGGGTCTCAACCCCCCCCCCCAAAACATGCCAGCTCTAAAAGATCCCTTTCAATTTCTTCAAGGGAGTCTACAGAGTCCAGCTAGAAAAAACCAAGGCCCTTAGATCCAGCTATCCTGGATGCAAGAGCAACCAGAAAGACATCAGATCCAAAAGCATCTTCGGATCCATTGTCTGTGGATCCTAGTGTCATGAGCCAGTCTGGTCCTAAGACCTCATTGGTTCCTCTTGCTTTGGCCGCAGGTGGATCAAAGTCTCTTTCATATCCTAGGGCCTTGGATCAGGAAAGTCCGATCCCTATTACTGGTTCTGCTACTCCAGGGATATCTTTTTCAGATCCAAAGCCTTTGGATCCTACTATTAAGACTCATCTACCAGCTTTTCAAATTGAACCAGTCTCTCCAGCTCTTCCTGCCAAAGTATTTCAGATGCCAATAAAATACAAGCATGCTTCCCTTGCATCCTCCTTCAGGTTTTCACAAAGTCTCACTGAGGCCGATATGAACAGGATGATGCAGAAGGTCCTCAGGGCGCAGATCCAGATTAGGGTCCTGCCATCTCTGTCCGACCTTGGACCCATGAATGCTCCATCTCCTACTTTGCAGACTCCTTTTCCTATATGTCTTTCAGTTTCAGAAATACAGGAACCTGGTTTCCCAAAAGAGTCAACATTGGATCAGAGGAGGCTCCCTTCCTCGACTCCGACTATGTCCCTGACCAGCTTTGCTCCTTTTCTGTTGGATCAGAGCAGGTCTTGGATCCAAGAAGTTTGCACAGACTCTGGGGGTGGTTTTTGGCTCTGACTTTGTCGGATCTGTCACTTCCCCTTGGGGATTTGGCCTATGGCAGCTCAGGACTGGTTCTGTTGGGAGGCCTCGCATCTGTGGCTGACTCTACTGTCTCTCATTCAGTAACTTCGGCTCTGAGGTAGAGGGTTTCCTCAGGTCCATCAGCCTTCTGGGTTGCAGAAAGGGCTTTCTTTAGGATCTGAGAAATGTCTCCTCACTCCCAGGGTCTGCCACATCTTTCATCAAATCTGAGCACTGAGCCCATCACACCTGCCATAGGTCAGCCTGTCCTGAGTAGCCTCCAGACCACTCCCCCCAGGGAGTCCCCCTTCTTCCATTACCTCCCTGGAACACACCACAGAGGAGGTCCCTTGTAAGAAAAATTGTAAAAGGAGACACACAGATTCCTCAATGGAGTCTCCCATGGAAGATATAGATTTCAATGAGGGAGAAGGATCTCCCCAATCACCACCTGAAAATGTCTCTTTTGGAGACATCCTGGAACTCCTTAGGCAAAAAAATGTCTGGTCCTTCCAACCTCTTTTGTCTGAGCAATTGTTGTTCTTGGAGGCTTTCAGGGTGGTCCCATCTACATCATGACTGTCTCCACTGGCGGATGCTCTTATAGGTTTATTTTCCCACCAGGCCTGGAAGGAACCAGACACAGTTGACCCTATCTCTACGCACCCCAGTAAATTTCTCAGCCCATCTTCTGATCATTCACATTGGAGCATAGGTGTTCCAGTGGATGCTATTGTTGTTGCAGCAGCCACGAAGAAGGAGCTACCGAACAAAGCTCTGCTATCCATCCACCAAACAAGGAGTCTAGAGCACTGAACAGACATGGAAAATACATTTATGCCTCAGATACTTTCACTCTGAGGTCATTAAACCATTTTGTGCACTTCACTTGTTTGCAGAGAGACCTGGTCAAGGACCTAACCAGCTCTTTTGAGGAGACCATGTTGGAGGAGGACTTGAAGAAGATTTCTCCCCAACTGACTACTCTTTCCTCCCTTGCAAATTCCTTGATGAAGTTGATTTTGCACACGGCAGAAGACACCTTGCGAGCAGCCATTGCAGGCATCACCATTAGGTGACATGCCTAGTAGATGTGGCTGTTTGACTTTGCCCTTCAAGGCATCATTCATTAATGTCCCCTTTGACAGTTTCTCTTTGTTTAGACCATCAGTGAAAGTTACACTAACCCACAGTGAACAAGAAGGGAAGACCTTGTCTGCTGTGGGGATCAAGTTTTCTAGCCCTCAGATGATCTTTTTAAGGAATCAGTGAGGAAGGAAGAAAATTTGGTTCAGAAAGTCTCAAGGATCTTTCCAGGATCCATGTGGGGACACCTCCTCTGGAGGCAGAGGAGGAGGTTTTAATGGTAGATGCCATCCTAGAGGCAGAAGAGACCCACAAAATCGGGGTTTCAAAGAGTCATTTCCCGACAGACCCTGTCAGTGCTCTTGAAGCACTGTCTTGACTCTTCTGCTCTGGAGGCAGTCAGGGGGTCATCTGTCCTTACACCTAGAAGCCTGGATAAATATAACAAACAACACCTGGGTGCTACATATTATATCCAGAGGTTATTGCATTCCCTTTTCCCTACTTCATCCAGGTCCCAGGAGGAAACTCCCCAATGTATCACCCAGTCAGAGGGTCAGAAGGAGTACATTATTCAAGAAGTCCAAAAACTTCTACAAAAAAGAATCATCCAAGAGGTCCCAATGAAACAAAGATGATTTGAAACGTATTTTTGTTTCATTTTAGTGCCAAAGAAAATGGGGGACCTGAGATCTATATTACATCACAGCAACTTGAATCAGTTTGTCAAGAAGTCAAAGTTCTGAATGGTTACAGTTCAGTCCATTCTGCCACTTTTGTGCAAAGATGATTGGATGTGCTCAGTGGATCTTCAGGACGTGTACTATCATATCAGTATAGACAGACACTCCAGTAGGCACTTGCTCTTTCAGCTTGGAGCCAGTCATTAGCAGTTCAGAGCACTTCCATTTAGACTCACTACGGTCCCCCACCCAGGTGTTTACCAAATGCTTGGCAGTGGTAGTAGCACACCTGAGGCTAAAATGATTCCAAATGTTTCCCTATCTAGATGATTGGCTCCTCATTGCACCAACAAGGCATCGGCTACTGCAGTCCAAGAATTATCTAGTAAAGATCTTCAAACACCTGAGCATCATGGTAAATCTTGCAAAATCAAAATGTTTTCCTCTTCAAAACCTAGAATTCATAGGGACACAGTTGGACACGACTACACAAGTGGCTTCCTTACTGAGGCATCATATAATATCTCTAAGACAACAGGTCCAGGACTTGTTAAATATACCTTTTCCACCAGCAAGAATAATAATTTGGACTCTGGGTTCAATGGCAGCTGCAATCATTCTAGTCCCATTAGCGAGGTTCTTTATGAGGGTTCTTCAATGGACAATAGTGTTTCAATGGTCCATCCTCTCCTTTATGCTTACCCTCCTCTTCCTCTGATCCTGAAATTTCTACAGAAAGCCAACAGGTTGAAGAGCTCAGTAATCCTCATTGCCCTTTCTGGCCTCATCAGGTATGGTTCCCCTTTCTGTAGTCTCATCTGAAGTATCCACCTTGGATTCTGGATCCCAGACAGGATCTCATATGCAATCCATCAGACATTCAGCCCCCCAATCTCCACACCCTAAGGCTGTGACCACATGGTTTCTCTACTTCCAGTATTTCTAAGAAAGTCCAGGCTCTCTCCTTCTATCTGTGATATAATCTTGGCCTGTCAGAGGGCTTCCACTAAAAAGGTCTACAACAGCAAGTAGAAGAGATTTTCTATTTGGGCCTCTAAAGAGAATACCAACCCTTTCTCGGCTCCCACATCAGCTATTCTCATTTTTCTTAATAATCTTTTTGAAGAAGGAGCCAATTTCTCTACCATTAAGCTTCAGCTGACTGCCATATCCAATTTTCATGCTGGAAGGGGATCTCTTTTTTCTTCCTGGTTATCCAAGGCTTTCTTGAAGGGCATTTTTCTTCTTAGGCCTCCAATTAAATACCCTTCTCCTCCTTGGGATCTCACACTAGTGCTGCAAGGTCTTAGAAGTCCTTTGAACCAGTGGACAGTTGTGACATGAAATTTCTATCCTGGAAAACAATTTTTCTAGTACAGATTACTTCTGCTAAAAGAGTATTCGAGCTTCAAACTTTCACAGTGAATCATCATTAACATAATTTTCCGTAAATATAGGGTATCATTAGGAACAAATCCTTCCTTTATGCCTAAGGTAGCCTTAGAATCGAACATTAACCAGACAATTCAGTTACCATTTTTTCCCCAAGTTTTCAAACAAAGGAGAATATGTTTTGCATCTTCTAGATGTTCACAGGCAATTACATTTTTATCTCTACAGGACGAAGAAGTGTAGGAAATCTGATCAACTATTTGTATCTTTCTCAGCAAACTGTTCATGTCAGGCAGTTTCAAAGATCACTTTAGCCAAATGGATTATGGATTGTATTTTCCTCATTTATTCACAAAAAGATATAGCATTACCTCAATTACCCAAGGCTCATTCCATCAGGTATATGGCTACATCATCTGCTTTTTCTTTCAGTGCCTCAATTAATGAGATTTTTGCTGTAGCCACTTGGTCTAAGACTCACACCTTTGTCTCTCATTATAAATGGGATATTGTTTCAAGGAACAGGGCATCCATTGGCTCAACTGTGCTTTGATACATCCTTCCTTGAGGGCCACCCAAGTATTACCTAGCTGAGGACTCTGACCCATCAGTGAGGAAGAATGAAAAAGACAACATCAGATTTTAAAATTATGTGCTTACCATAACAAAGTATCTGTGTTGTCCATTTTCACATTTTCATTCTTCCTCACATTCCTCCCAGGCATCCCCTGGCCTGGTGCCATTTGAGAAGTACTTGGAGAAAATTTAGAACCCTTAGGTTCTGGGTTTTAGCCTCAATTATTTTCTATTCTCTGTGCTATTACTATAACCTCTTGAGTTATAGAGTGGCAAACTTGATCTGGGGAGTTAGAGAAGGTGTGGTACATTATGGGAAGAGGGAGGAGCTTGAGACTCTGAGCCTAAGTATGGAAAAGGCAGCTGAGTCGGATCTGAAGTCAGATCCAAGACCCATCAGTGAGTAAGAATGAAGATGGACAACACAGATACTTAGTTAACTAAGTACATAACTTTAAATTCTTACCTGCAAAGAACACAAAAACTGACCAAATTTTTTCAGATCTTTTGTCTTTTCTAAATAAAACCTGACTTACACACACACACACATACACACACACATACACACACACACACACACACACGCACACACACACACACACACACACACACACACACACACACACACACACACACACACACACACACACACACAGGGGAGCAGTATAACTCCTGCAAATAAAAGAACAAAACTCTCCTTACCTGCGTGACTCTGGCCCTGGCAGCACCAATAGAACAGCAGCAGCATAACTCCTGTAACACAGAGCAATAAGAGAACAAGAACAGCTAGTTTAGTTAGTTTATCTTCTGTGTGCGAATCCATGTTAGAGTGAGAACTCCATTTCATTAATTTTTCCCAACAGGTCTTGCAGCTGTAAAAGTGTGTGTGGGGGGGTCCTCCTCTCCCTGGCTCTGTGGTTCCGGTGCCCATGCCCACGAGATTTGAACAAAGCACTAAAAGACCTCATCATCCAATGCACACAGTCCAGGAAGTCACAGCCTTGATGCCAATGTCAGTGTTTTTTTTTCTGTCTTAGATGCAAAGAGTTCATTTTGGCAAATTCAGCTTGGCAGAAAAATCCTCATTCCTCACTACTTTCAGTACTCTATTTGTCAGGTACAGATTTTTGAGAATGCCATTTGGAATAAATTCTGCAAGTGAAGTCTTTCAACATGCAATGGAGCACCTTTTTTCTGGGTATCCTTGTACTGTTATAGTAGACGACATACTAGTAGGTAGTAATGGTGAAGCTGAACATGACCGAAACCTCAGAAAAGTTCTGGAAAGAGCATGTCTAGTGAATCTTAAAACTCAATCCACAGAAATGCAAATTCAGACTACCAGAGGTTACATATGTTGGTTATTTATTTACTAGTTCAGGCCTACAACCAGACCCCTCAAAGCAAACAGCCATTCTCAAGATGCCAATTCCAGACAATGTTCAAGCCCTGCAGCATTTTCTTGGCATGGTCAACTATCTAGGTAAGTTCATTCCAGACGTGAGCCAACTTTAAACACCACTCAGAAATCTGATACATAAAGATGTATCCTGGTCTTGGTTAGAGAAACACCAAAGAGCATATGATGCCCTGAAACAGAGAATTGCTAGTTCACAAACTCTCAGATACTATGATGTTCATAAACCAATTACTGTTTCATGTGATGCTTCAAAATTTGGTCTTGGTGCAGTCATTCTGCAAGAGGATCAATCTGTTGTCTGTGCATCAAGAGCTCTTGCCCAAAATGAAATGCAATATGCCCAGATTGAGAAAGAGCTTTTGACAATTGTGTTTGCAAGTTCAAAGTTCCATGATTATGTTTATGCTAGACCTATCCAGATTGAAACAGATTACCAACCTGTAGTCACTATCTTGAGAAAGCCTATGCATTCAGCTCCAGCCGAATTGCAACACATGATGCTGAGATTGTAAAAGTATAATTTCACTCTTGTCTACAACAAAGGCAAACTTTATCTTGCTGATACATTGTCCAGATTGCCCAGAAACACCAATTTGAAAGCATGAGAATGAGAATTTTGATTTTTGATGTCATGGAAGTGAGAATTTTTTTCTTCCACATGTCTTGATGAGCTGAGAGATGACACAGCCACAGATCCAGTTTTACAGAGGCTCAACCACTTTATTAATCAAGGATGGCCGTCAAAGCAGTCCAATTTACCTCAAGAAGTGTAACCTTATTTTCCATACAGAGATGAGATTTTGTCTGACAATGGTATCATTATGAAAGGTCTGAAAGTAATTGTTCCAAAGTCCTTGCAACAAGAGTATATTACTATCTTGCATCATGATCACCCAGGAGCCGACTCTATCAAAAGAAGGGCAGGAGGACTAGTATTTTGAACTTCTATGTCACAAGACATTGAGAGAGCACTTTCATCTTGTTCCATGTGTAGTAGTACAAAGCCATATCAACAGAAGGAATCACTTCAGCTAAACCAGATTCCTGAACTACCTTGGTCGACAGTAGCCACCAACATTTTCAAGTGGAATGGTCAACATTATTTGGTGCTAACAGACTCTTACTCCAATTGGTTCAAGATTGACCTAATTCCTAACCTAGCATCCAGTACTGTCATTACTAAGATGAAGCATCATTTTGCAGTACATGGTAGTCCGCCAAAGATATTTCTAACAATGGTATGCAGTTTACAGTTCAAAACATTTGCAGAAGAATGGGACTTTACTCATGTCACAAATAGCCCTGAGTACCCACAGTCAAATGGTTTGGCAGAATGTGTAGTTCAAAGTGCAAAACTGTTACTAGAGAAGTCAAAAAGAGACCATAGTGATGTTTTCCTGAATCTCTTGAATCTCAGAAATGTTCCTCGTGATAAACATCTTCATAGGTTCATAGGTTCATAGGTTTATACTAGGCTATCTGCCCTAAGGCATTTATAAGCCTAGCCCAAAGTTTTGTGGCTTACGCCACCCCTTATATGAAAAAATACTGTGCCTATTAGTTTGTTGTGCCTCTGTCCAGCAGTGACACAGAGATGATTCCCAGGGTAAACCTACGATCTCCCATCCACAGGTCAAGATTTCTCTTGAAGAGAGCCAGCGAGGTGCTCTGCCTCACATGGACAGGGATTTTATTCCACAGCATAGGGAGTCTCTGAGTGATAAATCTATCCCTCCAGCACGTCCTATTTATATCCATGCTAAGGTTTAAGTCGCTTGCTCTGGTGGTTTTGGTGGATTTGGATTTTTTGAGGTGGAGCATGTCCATTAATTCCGGGTTGGACATGGTCTTGTATGTCAGGCACATGTCACCTCTGAGCAGACGGTATGCGACTGAATAGAGCTGGAGTTTCTTCAATCTGGCAGCATATGACAGATTTTGGAGTCCCTTTATCCTTTTGGTGAGGAACTTTTGGGGTCTCTCCAATTGCTGCAGATGTCGGGTGAGATACATCCCGAATGGGGCATTGTACTCGATCATTGGTCTGATAAGTGAAGAGTACAGGGGAACAATGACCTCACTAGATCTGGATGTGAATCCCTTCATGATCAGGTGGGCAATGTAGAAGGTCTTTCTAACCACATTAGCAACGTGAGTGTCAAAAGAAAGGCCACTGTCAACCTGGGTCCCCAGGTCCCTGATAACCTCTTCTGTGCTTAGTGGATTGCCACCTATATGGTAGCTTTGAGTTACCTTGTTTTTCCCGAAGGGTATGACTATACATTTTTTGGCGTTTAACTTCAGGCCATGGCTCTGTCACCAGCTATCTGTTTCCGTGAGTCCCTTCTGAAGGATATCCGTGTCCGATGCACTTTCCACTATGGCGCCCAGTTTGCAGTCGTCTGCAAACTTTGTCAGCCAAAGTCCTCCCATGTTGGCCTGTACTTCTGAGAAGTAGATGCTGAACAATAGGGGGCCAAGGACTGAGCCCTGTGGGACACCACTTGTGACCGGCTTGGAGTCTGACATAACGCCAGCAACTCTAACCCTGTGGGTTCTGTCCTTAAGCCAGTTTGCAACCCATCTTGTGACATATGGGTTTACATTTAAGCTGGTAAGTTTTTCTACAATACCCGAGTGGGGTATTGTGTCGAAAGCCTTTGCAAGGTCAAGGTAGGCTGTATGGACTGCCTTTCCCTCATCAATGGCCTTGGTGACTGTTTCGAAGAAGTCGACCAAGTTCAAAAGGCATGATCTGCCCTTGAAGCCAAACTGGGTTGGGTCCAATGTCTGCAAGTCCCCTATATCTTTGTTTATGAGCTCCATTATGATCCTCTCCATAGCTTTGCAGACTAGACTTGTTAAGCTTATGGGGCGGTAATTACCAGGGTCTGTAGAGGCACCGTCTTTGTGGAGTGGGACCACAGTTGCCGTATGCCACTCCTTGGGCACGTATCCTGTGGTAAGGCTGAGATTAAACAGCTGCCTTATGTGCGGGTTTAATTCCTCATTTAGCTCATGTAGCACACAGCCGGGGACACCATCCGGTCCCATTGATGCTGTGTTTTAGCTTTAGAGAGAGCAGCTTTCACCTGCGCATTTGAGATGTCTGGAAGGCTACACTCCGCTGGGATAGTTATCTCTCCTTTAGGGGGGAGAGGGGGGTGAAGTTTGCACTGAACCTGTCTGCCAGTATGTTGGCAATGTCTGTGGGTCCAGTGATTTTTGTATCATTTTGGACTAATTCTGAGCATATCTGGGAGTTTCCACCCAGGTTCCTAACATAGCTGAAAAAGGCCTTATGATTGTCCTTTGAATCCATGGCAATTTTTCTCTCAAAATTGGCCTTAGTTGATTTTATGAGTGCTCGTATTTTTTTACTAATAATGATCAGGGGTGACTTCCCTTTTATGGATTTTGTTCTATCATGTAATAGCTTTCTCCTCTTATTGTAAAGTTTGTTAATGGCTGGGGTCCACCAGACTGGACGTTTGCTCTTTGTGGAAAGAGTCTTGGTTTTATTTGGGATTGCCTGATCCATGCAGTCCTGGAGGTGTATATAGAAGGCATTTGTAAGGGCTTCCGCAGCTTGGGTTGTGGTTTCCACTGGCTCAGAGGCCTTGAAGGATACCACACCAGTCTTGAGTAGTGTGAAGTTTGCTTTAGAGAAGTTCTTCACTGTGGTCTTTTTTGTTTGAGGTGGGGGCGGGATGTGGATTTCCACTGAGATTAGTTTATGATCAGATCTCACCAATGAGGGATATACGTCCGGTGTGGAGCATTCTGTCCCCATGTTTGTGATAATGAGTCTCGTGGGAACAGTGACTAGCTGTTCCATGGCATTTGAATTTATGAACTCCAGGAACCATTGGGCTAGAAAGTTAGGGCTTGAGTAATGTTCCCAGTCTATATTTGGGTAGTTGAAGTCACCCAATATGATGGTGTTTGGAGATACATTTATACCCTCCAGTGTCTTCAGGAAGGCTGTGTGGGGTTCCTGAGTTTGAGAGGGTGGCCTGTAGCATACTACAATTTGTAGAGCAGTTTTGCCTATGGTTAGTTGCACCTGGATGGTTTTCGAAGCTTCGTGCGTTGCCACCAACCTGGAGGTGTGGGTATCCTTTATGAATATGGATACACCCCCTCCTTTTGTGGTGTGGTCCGGGTTTTGGGCCGGAACGCATGATATGAGGTAAAACCTAATAGTGCCGGGGTGCTCTCAGGAGCCTTGAACCAGGTTTCAGTTACAGCGCAGACATCAATGTTCTCCATACTGAGAAGGGCCTCGAGTGCGTGCATTTTGAGATTTAGACTTCTGGCATTGAGCAGCATTACCCTCAGTTTCTTCCCATTTTTGTTTTCTAGGGTGGTAGGTTTAGAATTTGAGCCTTGCCTAAAAAGGCACTATGGGTTGGCAAGAGCCTTAGCCAATATCCGGAATCCCAGGGGTGACAGGTGCAAGCCATCCCTTGCGAAGCAGCGTGGCTTGTCAAGCATGTCATCCCAGGCAGACAGAGACTGGATCCCCTTTGAATGACACCAGACATTAAGCCAATTGTTAAAGCTGATCATCTTGTCTCTATATTGTGGCATCATTCTTGGTGAAGGAAGGATACTGCTCAGGGTCAGGGTCATACCTGCCTGGGCTACATAATCAGAGAGCTCCTCTATGTCTCTTTTCATGTAGTCCATGGAGGTACGTCTGAGGTCGTTCACACCAGCATGGACAATGACTGTGTCATATTTGTACTTGCCGTGGAGTGACCCGAGTGCTTGTGTTATGTGGTGGATTCTAGCGCCCAATAGGCAGCTTACTGTGGCCCTCTCCTTGTTCAGCCTGGTGAGTGGGACGTCAGTGTGTCTGACTATGGAGTCATCTATGACAAGTATGTTTGGTGTTGTATTTGGCCTTAAGGGCTGTGACTGCTTTGCACACTGATTTTGTGGTTTATGTGTTGCTTGTGGGGTGTCTTGAGGTAGCAGTTGTTTGGGTGTCTGCTTTGGAGGCCTCTGCTGTTTAGGTAAATTTTTACTCAGAGCCTCCGAGTATGTCTTTGTGTGTTTATGTATTTGATTCAGTGGTGTGGTAGCATTATGTGAGGCTGGTTTTGTGGTGTGTGTAGTTGCCTTCTCCTCCTGTCTGGTCTTGCCTGTCCTGAGTTGTGAGAGCTCAGCCTCCAGTTTGGCTAAATAGCTGCATCTCTTGGTTCACCTTCCCAAAAACTTCTGTCAAGACAAACCAGGACCGCATTACCAATAAGTAGACAATTGTTGGTTCCATGTGTCAAGAATAACAGGCCAGTGAATACCAATCTGTTGAAGAAGCATTAAACCCAGACGTCCTACTACAGTAACACCAGCAAACAGCTCAATCCATTATGAGAAGGAGAAGTGGTAAGGATGCAAATGTCCAGAGGTTATGATCAGATTGGAGTCATGAAGAATATTTGCCCAGAGCTGAACTCATACATTGTAGAATCACAAACAGCAGAGATTAGGCAGAATCAAAAATATTTGAGACCAGTGTCTGAGCCTATATACCACAGCACATAGTCTGTGAGAAAGACGCTTTATCTAAGAGTGAGTTGTCCAGTGTTCCAATTCCAGAGGAAGCTCCAGAGAATATTCCCATTCCTGTGACAAATCCAGATGTTCATGATATGAGTTGTTCACCAAAGACTGTCCCTGTTGTTAAATTAATTCCAGATTGTTATGTTATGAGATTTGGTCATATCTCCAGACCATGTAACAGATACACAACAACTTGCACATGAACATTGTGCTTTGGTTTTAATGTCCATAGTAATGCATGTCTAACTCTAATATTGTTTTTACAGAGGGCAATCTTTTTAAGACGGAGGATGTAGATCAGTGTGTGTGTATATATCTTTAAGAAGCTATCCAAGAGCTTGGACAAGTGTATAAATACTGAGCACATGCGAGTCTGACTGCCATTTTGTAGTAAGCTGTTGAGATGTAAGCATGTATGTATATAAGATCTGTCTGTTAGTCAGTTGTTTATATTTCATGATGCTGCTATCCATCCTGATGTGTTTCTACGTATTAAAGCATCTAAAAGAAATACCCCGTCTGCTTGTCATCTATGTGAGATGAGGGACAAGTGACAGCCCTGTTTAAAGTAAAGCATGTAATCACAGAATAAACAATCTTCCCCACTCTTATCCCCAATAAAATACAGCTTTTGCTGGGCCCACACACAGATATGGATGATTAGGAGCCCCCCCCCCCACAGCTACAAATATTGTGGGTGCCTGACACCAGCTATGTTCTTCCTGCATTAGTACAGCCACAGTCTAGATGATTTGTAAAAAAATTGTATTTTCTTTTTCATCTGCCTCGCTTGGCACACTAAATATATGGAGAGAAAGTTAATTCAAAGAACATTATGATTAATATGGGAGGGGTTAGTAGCCAGAGAAAGTTCTAGATGCTGAGCTGATTAAAAGCCTGCAGCTTTAGTCCTATAGTTGATGAAACTGAACCTGCTTATCCAGAAGTAATGTTGTAGAACATACATATATAACTTTAATATACTTGCCATAACAGGAATGGCATGACACAAGTGTCACAGAATGAGCTACCTCTCTCACCCTCAGGTAATTTTATACACAGCTGGCTATTTTGCCTTAAGACAGAGGCCCTGATTCTAAGGAGCTTGGTTACTTTATGTGCTAGACAGTTTTAAGCTGCTGCTGTTACTGAATCTGATTATCATAAAGACCCACTTTTTAGGTTGAAGCTATACTGTATGCAGCTTTTGATCTGGATTGTTGTACACCCCAAACTCCAGCGTTCTCTTTCCTTCTTTTTTGTTATCACTTGCAAAAAAAAAAAAAAAAAAAGACAGAGGCAGCTTAAGTTTCTCACTCTTGTTTTTATTCTTTATTTTTCTCTCCTAGTAGCTGACCATCAGCCACTCCTGGTGCCACTCCTTAGTCTCCAAGTTTCCCCCCAGACTGGCAGAAAATGTTGTCAGCTAGAGTTCTGAAAGCCATTTACCTGCTAGTATTGACAAACAGCTTTGGTATATTGTCCAGTGAGTTAACCCAGCAGAGATAACTAATCCTTTCATGCTTTGGATCTTATGTTAGTGGTTTAAGACCCATACATCTACTGTTAGGGGGCTACTATTTACACAAATGTACTTTTTCTGTGCTTTGATATATTACATATGTGCCTGTCCATGCAGACATTGTGCCATTTATCACAGCCAAATAGTTAGTATTCCTAGTATGCATGGCAGAGTGAGCACCTACTCACTTGCTGCTTGACACAAGCACCACACAGAATTATGCCAGTACTGTGACCATAGCCATGACATTGCACTATCACCATTGAATATATATAAAACCTTTGTTGTTGAGTATCACTTCCCTATGATAACATAAAATACAGCGACAACTTGTCACATATGTCAGCACTGTGGTTCACAGTAGAAGGTGCCAAACACCATGACCTGTATATGGTCTGTGGCATTTTCAGGGAATTATGTGCATGTACATACTGTATTTAAGCAGCGGGGTTATAACCCTGAAAAATATTTCACCCATATGTTTACCATACAGATCAATGCTCTGGGGTTCAAGCAGTATACTCAGTATGAATGGCTGCCCATGGCCAACCTGCATGATTCATTAATCTCCCTTCATTTACTTGTTTTATTACTAATGCATATAGTCCAACCCAAGGCAGCATCTTAGTATGGACCCTGAAGGTCACTGTGGTACAGTGTTCTGGCTCACTTTTGCCCAGTACCAGCAGCACTACAGCACACCTCTTCAGAGCGGTGCCCCTGTAACAGCATTATGTTCAAGCAGTAATGTTGGTCAAAGACTGTTTATTAAATGTTTTGGATGAGGAATGTCAATGTCTTCCTACAGAACTATAGCTGCCTCTGAATGCCTTTGCGTGTGATTGCAGTATGCCATAGTGTACTGCCTCTCTCAGTAACTACATTATTACCAGAGCAGCGCCTCCAGTTGTGTAGAATGCCATCAGTGATTGCATTTTAACACTGCTATTGATGTTGCCCAAGTATACCAAAGGGTGCCTTTGCATGATGGAGGCAATTGGCTTCACAACACTTATTTATGTATTTAAATGCTTAAATCTAAACATTTTACAAATTAAAGTATAAATAAAATATCAGTAAAATACCAGATATATTTATATAAATATGACAAAAATGTAAATAATTAAATAATCAAAAATAAAGCACTAAATGTAAAAACAGAACCCTAAGCAGATTTAACAAGATTCTGCTAACAAAGGAACTTTGAGGACCTTCAGAAAGAGGCATCAGAATTATATGCCACAATCAAAGAAATTAACTTATTGTAAAGGAATGTGACAAGATTAGCAAGGGAGAGTCTACCAGATGTTTCGAGGCAGATCATTAGAACAGCTAGCAGCCCATCACCTGATATCCTTACCAGTGGCTACTGTGTCAGCAGCTCATTTAAATGCATGCATTTATCTTCTTGGTGTATAGCAACATAATCATAGCTCTCAACCTCTTAGAGCAAGAAATCCAGACAAAGTCTAAAATAATGTCTGTGTGTGTGTGGGGAGTGGCGGGGGAATGGTAAAGGCAACAAAAAAAGAACAGATTTTAATACTGCTAGCATAACACTATTTAAGTACTGCTAGCATAATGTGTTTTGTGTTACTGTGCATTTTATGAGGGGTATGAAGTCCGAAATTCAAATGTATGTCATTATTTCGTGACTTCAGTCCTCAGTGATTTGCCAGAAAGCCACAAATTTTATAAAGAACAGACCAAAAATACAAACCAAAATGTGGACATTCTGTGAAAATCTGGACCATTGAGAGGTATGAACATAATGTTTCTTTGAGCTACATTGTCATTTATGAATCTCGGAAACAATTTATCAACCATATTTTTGTGCAGTGACCATATGTAAACCATACTACATCTAGGAAATCTGTCTTTATATTTCTGTATAAGATTTAAATATTTCTTGTTTCTTAAATGTTTTGACATAAATATGGCATAAAATATTTTTTTCCCTAAAATTCAAATGTTTCTGCTTCATTGACTTTTGAAGCTAGGAATACAGGTTTCAGACTGTACATACTTGAAAATGTTATGGGAATATGCCATTGCCAGATTATTTTAGAGAGGTATCCTTTCTAGAAAAGAAGCAAAACTAGCAAAAAATTGTCAGAAATGGGGCACATGATTATTTTGCCAGAAGGGAGGGATTGGGTCGATAATCTGAGAAGGCTGTGCTTTTCAGAAAAAAAGACAACCCGTTATTGTCTATTTAGATCTTTCAAACATATATGAGTTATCTGACCAGATCTGACCTCAGCACCAAATCTGAAGTTTCTTCAGATCCAGAGCTCTGACTCCTCCCCTACCCATAATTGCCTATACTCCACCTTAGCAGCTCAGATCTCATTTGCCACCTGAAGTAATAGGTGACTCTATAGTCAGGCACACTGATGTCCCACTCACTAGGCTGGACAAGGAGAAGGTTACTGTTAGCTGCCTGTCGGGAGCCAGAATCCGCCACATAACACAAGCACTCAGGTCACTCCAGAACAAGTACAAATATGACTCTGTCATTGTTCATGTTGGTGTGAATGACCTGAGACATACCTCCCTGGACTACATGAAAAGAGACATGGAAGAGCTCTCTGATCATGTAGCCCAGGTGGGTATGACCCTAACTCTGAGTAGCATCCTGCCCTCACCAAGAATGATACCGTAGTATAAAGATAAAATTATCAATTTCAACAATTGGCTAAGATTCTGGTGTCATTCAAAGGGGATCCAGTGTCTGTCAGCCTGGGACAACATGCTCAACAAGCCTTGTTGCTTTGCAAGAGACAGCTTGCACCTGTCACCCCTAGGCTTTCGAATACTGGCCAAGGCTCTTGCTGCCCCCATAGTGCCTTTTTTAGGCAAGGCTCAAAAGTCAAACCCACCTCCGTAAATAGCACAAATAAAAAAATGAGGGATGTTAGGTTGTCTATCTCGCCTTCATTCTTGCTGGTTGGGATCAGCTCCGACTAGGCCATCTTCAATAGCTCGAGAGCTGTTTACTGGCTTGAGGCTACCCCTTATCCCATAATGCCTAGCGATAGCTACCCAGATCTCGTTTGCCGCTTCAGCTGCGAGGGTGTCGTTTTTCTGGCTCAGGCTCGTATATTTAGCTTTTTGTGTAAACTTTCCTAAAAGAACTAGGAGATACCCTTCAAGATCCTTCAGCTGAGGGAGTTCAAGCCAAAGTAACTTCCCAGCTAGGAGATACCCTTCAAGATCCTTCAGCTGAGGGAGTTCAAGCCAAAGTAACTTCCCAGCTAGCGACTCTTAATTCCGTAGTCAACTCCTCCATGAGGCTCATTTCCTATGCTGCCGATGGACCAGGTAGAGTCGCGGGCACTGCTGTGGCCCTCAGGAGGCCCTTCTAGATGTTCCACCCAATCTGAGGGAGCAAGCAGTTATAGAAGTTTCAAAACTGCTAAGAAAAAGAGCCATCCAAGAGGTCCCCGCAGACCAGCTCGGATCCGGAATTTACTCAAGGTTCTTTTTGGTACCAAAAAAGACAGGGGACTGGAGACTCATTCTGGATCTCAGCAGAATAAACAAATCTGTACAAAGAACAAAGTTTCGGATAGTCATGCTACAGTCCATTCTACCCTTTCTGGGTCAGGACAATTGGATGTGCTCAATAGATCTTCAGGACGCGTACTACCAAATCAATATGGACAGACATTCTAGGAGATTTCTTCGCTTTTGGGTGGGGGCAAGTCATTACCAGTTCAGAGCTCTGCCCTTTGGTCTCACCACAGCCCCCAGGGTGTTCACCAAATGTATGGTAGTGGTCACGGCTCACCTGAAACGTCAAGGATTCCAGGTGTTTCCATATCTAGACGACTGGCTCCTCACTGCTGCCACTAGGCATCAACTCCTACAAGCACGGGATTACACAATCACTTTTTGCACCCAGCTAGGTATTACCATAAATTTCGAAAAATCTGCCTTGTTGCCCTCTCAGTCTATCACTTACATAGGAGCAGAATTAAACACAAAGGAAATGTCCGCAAGGTTACCACTGGAAAGAGTGTCCACTATTTATCTACAAGTGCAAGTTCTAATGCAGAGCAAGAAGATACAAGTCAAATATGTCTTTCAAACTCTAGGCTCCAGGGCAGCTGCCATCCTCCTTTTTCCATTGGCATGCTTCCATATGAGGATTCTTCAGTGGCTTCTTTTCACACGGTGGTCTTTCCAAGAGCTACCCATATCTCACATGATCATGATTACAGAAGCAAGCAAAAGGCACCTTTCCTGGTGGATGGTCTCCCCACTAGTGACTCAGGGCGGACCCTTCATTCAGCCCCCTCTGGTAGCCACAGTGACCACAGACACCACCCTGATAGGGTGGGGGGGGACATTATCTGGGCAGGACAGTCCAAGGCACTTGGCAACCTCATGAGTACCATCTGCACATAAATGTCCTAGAGATGAGAGCCGTGCTCCTAGCGTTGCAAGCCCTTCAAGACTCTCTTCCTTCTGGGACCATTGCAATCCAGACAGACAATATGTCAGTAGTATGGTACATCAACAAACAGGGCGGGACCAAATCTTACTCCTTGTGTCAAGAAGCACTCAGACTGTGGCAGTGGACGATTTCCTCCCAGTGTTTTCTAATTGCGATGCACATCCCTGGGAGATCCAACACCATAGCGGACAGGCTCAGCAGAGCCATCCTCATGCCTCACGAGTGGTCTCTGAATCAGGAAGTTGTGGACCTGATCTTCCACAAATGGGGACAGCCTTGCTGCAATCTTTTTGCCACCCCATTCAACAGCAAATGCAGCAACTACTTCTCCCTCCTTCCACTTCCAGGTCACCTACCCAGGGACGCTCTAGTCCACAATTGGCCTCAGGGACTCCTTTATGCATTTCCTCCCTTTCCCCTTATATCAAGACTCATACAGAAAGCAAAGTCGTTGGGTTGCAAAATGATCCTCATTGCCCCCTACTGGCCTCGACAGATTTGATTTCCGTTCCTACACCTCTATCTTCTCGATCAGCCCTGGACTCTGGACCCAATTCCAGATCTACTGGTTGATCAGTCAGGCGGGTTGAACAGTCCCTTCAGACCCTCCAGCTCACAGCTTGGTTGCTCCACTTCCAACCCTAGTCAGGCTCCCTAGCATTTCCCCAACAGTCCGTGAGATTATTGTTTCCTCACATAAGTCCACCACCAGGACTATTTATGCTAGCAAAGGAAATGTTTTTCTTATTGGGCTAAGTCTAGGAATGTGGATCCCTTCTCAGCCCCAGTCCATGAGATCCTAGAGTTCCTAGCACAAATGTTTCACTCTGGAGCCGCTTCTGCTACCATTAGGGTGCACTTAGCAACCATTTCTAATTTTCACATTGGGTTACAGAATTAAAGCATCATGTCTCACAAGCTCTGTAAAGCCTTTTTGAGAGGGACATCTCTTCTTAGACCTCCAGTGAGAGACCCCCCCTCCTCCCTGGGACCTTAATCTAGTCCTAACATCCTTAATTTTGCCTCCTTTTGAACCAGCGGCATCATGCTCCATCAAATTTCTCTCTTGGAAAACACTCTTTCTGGATAATATTACTTCAGCCAGACGAGTCTCAGAACTACGGGCGCTATGTGTTCGTCCCCCTTATCTGGTTTTTCATAGGGATAGAGTTTCTCTGAGGATAAATCCTTCATTTTTTCCCAAAGTCTGCTCTGAACATAATTTAAATAAATCTATAGATCTCCCCATTTTCTTCCCAATGATAGCAACAAGGCAGAGTACAAACTTCACTAATTTTACGTGCACAGGCAATTGTGTTTTTACCTTCATAGAACTAAAGAAATAAGAAAATTAGACCAATTGTTTCTGTCTTATGCCTTAAACAAACAAGGTCTCCCAGTTTCCAAGGTTACTTTTTCTAGATGGCTATCCCATACTATTTCATTTATTTATCAGTTACGGGATAAGGAATTACCATCTAAACCGAAAGGTCATTCTACTAGGGCATTAGCCACCTCTGTAGCTTTCCAGTCTAGGTTGCTCATGGATTCCATATGTGCAGCTGCTACGTGGGCAAATCCTCATACCTTTATTTCTCATTACAAGGTGGATATGGTCTCCCAGAGCAGAGCTGATTTTGGTTCCACTGTTCTGAAGAGTCTGTTCCACTGAGCCACCCAGGATATTAGGTGCTAGGGACACTGTCCCAACCAGCAAGAATGAAGGCGAGATAGACAACTTAACATAAAGAAGTTATGTACCTACCATAACGTTCCATGTTAGTTGTCTTCATCTCGCCTTCTTTCTTGTGTCCCGCCCCTCATCTCCCTGTCCTAGTGGATCGAGAGGAGTCCCTTTTCACTGGCTGAGTATTCTTTGTTTCCCACTATTGATTTAGAGGATAAGGGAGGTATAAGAAACCAGTTCTTTTGATTGGTTTATTCTCTTGTTATGTCTGGAGTTAGCTATTTCAAATGAGATCTGGGTAGCTATCGCTAGGCATTATGGGATAAGGGGTAGCCTCAAGCCAGTAAACAGCTCCTGAGCTATTGAAGATGGCCAAGTCGGAGCCGAGGATCGGCTCCGATCCCAACCAGCAAGAAAGAAGGTGAGATGAAGACAACTAACATGGAACGTTATGGTAGTTACATAACTTCTTTTTTTGCTACTCAACGCCAGGAGTTTAAATCTCAAAATACACATGCTCAAAGCACTCCTCAGTATGGAGAACATCAACATCTGTGCAGTAACTGAAACATGGTTCAAGGCTCCACAGAGCACCCCAGCACTACCGGGCTACAACTCATACCACACATTTCGGCCAAAGAACATGGACTGAAACACAGAAGGAGGGGGTGTATCCATATTCATCAAGGATACCTACACCTCCAGGTTAGTGGCGCAGCATGATACCTCTGAGACTATCCGTGTGCAACTAACATGGGGCAAATCTGCAATGCAAATTGTGGCCTGCTACAGATCACCCTCCATGACCCAGGACGACCACTCCACCTTTCTGGAGACACTGGAAAACATGAAGGTCCTACCGAACACCTTGATATTGGGCGATTTCAATTACCCTACCGTTAACTGGGAAAACTACTCAAGTACAAACTCCCAGGTCCAGCACTTTCAAGAATTTATCAACTCAAATGCCCTGGATCAGCTGGTAAACTCCCCTACCAGAGGTGAAAACATATTGGACCTGGTCATTACCAACATGGGCAACAGGTGTTCCGCACCTGAGGTCAACCCGTCATTGGTTAAATCAGACCATAAACTAATCACTCTGGATGTCCACACCACACCACCAGCCCCAACCAAGGAAACCACAGTGAAAAACTTTTCTATAGCAAACTTCACCTTACTTAAGACAGAGGTGGTAAGTTTCACAACTCCCACGCTAAGGGATAACAGTGTCCAAGATGCAGGAACCTTTGCAAATGCACTCTATGAGCACATACAAGGATGCATGGATCATGCCATCCCTAGCAAAACCAAGACTCACTCCCCTAAGAGAAAGAAAGCAGTCTGGTGGACTCCTGCCATAAACAGGCTATACAATAGAAGGAGGAAACTAGTTCAGAAAAAAAAGCAAATCCCAAGAAAGAAAAGACATCCCTGATCAGTATCAGTAAGAAACTAAGGTCCTTCATAAAATCCTCCAAGGCTAACTTCAAAAGAAAAATAGTCAAGGATTCGAAAGATAACCACAAAGCCTTCTTTAGCTATGTCAAGAATCTAAGTGGCAACTCGCAGATATGCTCTGAGCTAGTGCAAAATAGCACAAAATACACTGAACCTACTGATATTGCCAACATCCTGGCAGATAGATTCAGTGCAAACTTCACCCCCCCTCTCACCCCCAAAAGGGCCCACAACAATACTGGAAAAGTGTAGTGTCCTGGAAATCACAGACACACAGGTGAAAACAGCCCTTTCAAAAGCCAAAAGCACAGCATCAATGGAGCCAGATGGTGTCCCAGGCTACGTCTTGTACGAACTACAGAACGAACTAACCCCCTACCTGAACACACTGATGTTAAGTTGTCAATCTCGCCTTCATTCTTGCTGGATGGGTTCGGAGCCAATCCTCGGCTCCGGCTCGGCCTATACTAAAGCTCGAGAGCTAATTTTACCGGCTCAAGGCAACCCTATATCCCATGATGCTAGGCGGTAACTACCCAGATCTCGTTTGCCGCTTTCACTAGCGAGGTGCTCTTTTTACCGGCTCCACAGGTCAGTAAGAAATTTAAGAAAATTTCTAGTTTTTCTCTCTTAGATTCCCCTTATTTTGTCTAAAAGGCTAGATGTTAAGTTGTCAATCTCGCCTTCATTCTTGCTTGATGGGTTCGGAGCCGATCCTCGGCTCCGACTCGGCACTTGCTAAGCTCGAGAGTCACTTTTACCAGCTCGAGGCAGCCCCATATCCCATGATGCAAGGCGGTAAGTACCCAGATCTCATTTGCCGCTTCGCTGATGAGGTCCTCCTTTTACCAGCTCCTGGTAAGTGATTTACACACTACTTCTTTGCCCCTTTTTTCACTTTAAAATCATTTTTAAAGTTAAAATTAGTAGTTTTAGACTAGTTTTAGTCCTTTCCTGACTAAATTTCCCTTTCTGCTAAAACTTTTTAGTCAGGCCTTCTCGCATCCCATTCCCCCCCCCCACTTGTTAGGGTGTGTGTGTGTGTTTGTGAGACAATACTTTTCCCTTTTGGGATTGTAAAATTTTCTTGGACAAGTGTTGTGTGTGTGTGTTTTACAACATGTCTAAGGAAAGGGTCTCAGGCTTTAAGAAGTGTGACTCGTGCTGTCAGAAAATGTCTCTGACAGACGGTCACACTTCTTGCCTTTACTGCCTGGGACCTCTCCACCTGCAGGACTCCTGTGCGATTTGTCATTCTTTTAGCCAGAGAGTCCTGCAGGAAAGGAGAAATAAGCTTATTTTGAGGGGCCTTCTTAAGCCGGAGGGCTCTCCGGCTAAGTCGGCTCCATCTAAGACTTCTAAGTCTTCCAAGGCCCAGGCTTCTGTGTCCAAGCCTGCGGCCTCGGCTCCGACTCTTTCAGAGTCGAGATCGGCTCCGGCTGGAGCCGATTCTGGTTTGTACAAACCTTCGGCACCGATGGCTATCGGTGCCGATTCTGGTTCGACCACTTCGGTGTCGGCTCTAATCGGTTCCGATCACCATGTGGCTCAGGCTTCGGTGTCGGCGCCGATCGGCTCCGACACCCTTATGTTTATGGCTGTATCGGCTCCGGCCGGAGCCGATACATCGAAACCTTCTGTCGGTGCCGAGAAGTTGTCGGCTCCGACAGCTTCCAAGGTTTCTTCGGCTCCGATGGTTCCTTCGAAGAAGAGGTCTAGGTCCCCTTCCTTGGAGCCGATACTCTCGGCTCCGGCTTCTCCTCTCCTCTCGGAACGGAGCCATCGGAGCCGATCATCCAGGTCATCCAGGCTTTCTGACCATGATTTAGAGAGGGTGGTCAGTAGATTATTAAAATCACAGGCACTGGCCCAAATGCTACATAGTCCGTCTCAACAGACGACTATTAGTCCACACCCCATTGCAGTTCCTCCTTCGACTCTACCACAGAGTTTGGAGTTGGAGTCTTCGGGAATGGTTTCTGCTACGGCTGAGGGACAGATACCCCCTTCTGCTCCTTCAGCGTCTACTCTTATCTCCTCTTCGAGACCTTCCTTAGAGGGATTCGGTGGTCGGGCTTCCCTGGTCTCCTCCGAGGGGGTGAGTGGCATGTGACCCTTGTCCGACCCCGCTCTTCCCCTTGGAGCCTCGGCCTTGGTGAGCTTGGCTCCGACATCTGCCTCGGAGCCTTCCCTTTTGGTGGGTCCTGGAGTTCCTGGTTCTTCGGAATGGGTTCTCTCGGACCTCCCTGGGAGGGGAGTCTTCGAGGTGATGAAGAGTGTGCTGGCCACTGGACTCAGCCAGCAGTCTGTTCCCTTAGCTCCTCCCTCTATGGTGCCTGTTGACATCTCTGCCACTTCTCTTGCTCCCGGACCCAGAGATCCTCCGCCTCAGGTTTCCCCACTGGGAAGAACCCCCTCTTCCGAGGATTCTCCTGATCTCTCAGAGGATCCTCCGCGTAAGAGGACCTGTAAGAGGAAACACGTAGACTCCCCCGAGTCTATCACTTCAGATACTGACTTAGATGAGTCAGAGGGATCCCCAAGATCCCCCTCTGAGGATGTCTCCTTTTCAGACATCCTAGAACTCCTTAGACAGAGGGGAAACTGGCCCACCAATAATCCCTCTGAGGATGAGTCAGTATACCTGGAGGCGTTTGGATCTCGGCCCTCCACCTCCTGGGTGTCTCCGCCTTTCGACCCCCTTATGCAGGTTATTGCTCGAAAGGTGTGGACTGCTCCTGACTCTGTAGAGCCAGTCCCTAGGAGGCCTTCTAAATTTATCACTGCTCCGTCGGACAAGCAATTCCTCACAAAAGGTGTCCCTGCTGATGCCATGGTGGTGGCGGCTGCCACTAAGAAGGAACTTGCAGATCCTTCCGTACCTGTCCATCCTCCTAATAAGGACTCTAGGACCATGGATAGATATGGTAAGCAGATGTTCTCTTCAGCGACCTTTGCTATGTGTTCGCTGAACTACCTATGTCACTTCACCAGACTCCAGAGGGATATCCTTAAGGAGCTAGGTGAAGTAGTACAGGATCCTACAGCTGCAGGGGCTCAAGAAAAAATTGCTTCGCAGCTAGGAACCCTTAATTCTATTGCTAACTCCTCCATGCGACTGATATCATATGCTGCTGATGGAGCGAGTAGGGCCGCAGGTACAGGTGTGGCTCTTAGACGCCAAGCCTGGATGCGGCTCTGTAATTTTGCAGATCCCTTTAAGGCGTCCTTCACAAACTCTCCCTTTGATGGGTCAGCTTTGTTTGGCCCTCAAGTGAAGGAAACATTGACCAGGTGTGAGCAGGACGGCAAGACTCTTTCTGCCGTAGGGGTCCATTTTTCCACCCCTTCTAGACCTTACCCCAAAGGACAGAAGGGTGGCAAAATGTGGTTCCGCAAATCCCAAGGAGTCACGCCGGATTCACGTGGACAGTTTACCCCTAGAGGCAGAGGGGGTAACAATAACAGACGCCGCTCTAGAGGCAGAGGGGGTCCACAAAACCAGGGAAGGAGAGAGCCTCTCTCTGACAAGCCCTTTCAGCATCCCTGAGGTGTTGCCCGGCTGTCCATCCTTGGAGGCAGCCGGGGGAAGACTATCGCTGTACCCAGAAGCCTGGCGTTCCCTCACTCAAGACAGATGGGTACAGTCGATCATATCTGAGGGTTACAGAATTCCTTTCAAGGAAAGTCCTTTCTATCACTCAAATTCCCTTCCAGATGTACCACCCGGTCTAAGGGAAATTGCAGAGTTAGAAGTCTTAAAACTACTGCAAAAAAGAGCCATTCAGCCAGTTACAACAGATCATTCAGAGCCCGGAATCTACTCAAGGTTCTTTTTGGTCCCCAAAAAGATGGGAGACTGGAGACCAATATTGGATCTCAGCAGACTCAACAAGTCTGTGAGGAAGACAAGATTCCGAATGGTCACTCTTCAGTCAATTCTGCCCTTCTTACAGAAGGACAACTGGATGTGCTCAATAGATCTTCAGGATGCGTACTATCACATAAAAATCCACAGACGCTCCAGGAGATTCCTCCGCTTTCGGCTGGGGTCCAGTCATTTCCAGTTCAGAGCCCTGCCCTTTGGTCTCACTACAGCCCCCAGAGTGTTCACCAAATGTATGGCAGTGGTCACGGCTCACCTGAGACGTCAAGGATTCCAGGTGTTTCCGTATCTCGATAACTGGCTCCTGTCAGCCACCACCAGGCATCAGCTTGTTCAAGCCAGGGATTACACAATAAATCTTTGTTCTCAATTGGGCATCTCGATCAACTCCGAAAAATCATCCTTATTGCCCTGCCAGTCTATTACTTTCATAGGCGCAAACTTAAACACTGTTCGGATGTCAGCTACTCTTACAGATCAAAGAATCTCAGACATTCAAAGTCATGTCAGGATCATTCTAGCCAACAAGAAGGTACAGGCCAGAATGGTTCTAAAGGTGTTAGGCCTCATGGCTGCGGCCATTACCCTTCTTCCCCTGGCTCGCTTCTATATGCTTCTTGTTCAATGGATGTTGTTCACTCAGTGGTCTTACCAACAACTTCCAATGCGTCACCAAATACTGGTGACACAGATTTGCAAGAATCATCTTGCTTGGTGGATCGCTTCTCCCAGATTCACCAAGGCAGACTCTTTGTACCCCCATCTCCGGTAGCCACTGTCACTACGGATGCCTCCCTGATCGGGTGGGGGGGTCATTATCAGGGCAGGATGGTTCATGGGACGTGGCAACCTTTCGAATACCACCTGCACATAAATGTCCTAGAGATGAGAGCGGTGCTTTTAACGTTGCAAGCCCTCAACGACTTTCTTCCTGTAGGGACAATTGCAGTCCACACAGACAACATGTCTGTAGTTTGGTATATGAACAAACAGGGCGGAACCAAGTCCTACCCCTTGTGTCGAGAAGCGCTCAGACTTTGGCAATGGGCGATCTCCTCTCATCGGTTTCTGGTAGCAACGCATATCCCTGGGAAAACCAACATTTTAGCGGACAGATTGAGCAGAGCTATTCTCATGCCTCACGAGTGGTCTCTCAAACAATCTATAGTGGAAGAGATTTGTCTAGAATGGGGTCGCCCATGTTGCGATCTTTTTGCTACTCCCCAAAACAGCAAATGCCCAGACTTCTTCTCTCTTTTCCCACTGCCAGGCCATCCCCCCAGAGACACTCTGACCCAGGATTGGCCCCAGGGACTTCTTTATGCCTTCCCTCCATTTCCTCTGATCCCTCAAGTTATCCAGAAAGCAACCGTTTTGAGAGCCAAATTGATTCTCATTGCTCCTTATTGGCCTCGACAAATTTGGTTTCCGTTCCTTCATCGTCACCTTTTGGTGCAGCTGTGGCATCTGGACCCAGTGCCAGATCTTCTGATTCACCAATCCGGTCAGCTGCACCGGTCTATCCCTTCTCTCAACCTCACAGCATGGTTGCTCCACTTCCTTCCTTAGCCAGGCTTTCTATGATCTCTAACCCTGTTAGAGACATCATAGTAGCTTCCTTAAAATCCTCTACCAGGAGGATTTATACTAGCAAATGGAAACATTTTTCTTATTGGGCTAAAGCCAAGAATATTGATCCCTTCACTGCTCCAGTTCAAGCAGTTTTGGATTTCTTAGCAGAGATTTTTCACGCGGGCTCCTCTTCTTCCACAGTCAAAGTTCAGTTGGCTGCTATCTCGAACTTTCATGTCGGGTTCACAGATCACAACATTATGTCCCACAGGCTTTGTAGAGCCTTCTTGAAAGGAATTTTCCTCCTGAAGCCTCCAGTCAGGAGTCCTCCTCCTCAATGGGACCTAAATTTAGTGCTGACATCCTTGATTCTTCCCCCCTTCGAGCCAGCTGTTTCTTGTTCCCTGAAATTTCTTTCATGGAAAACTTTATTCCTGGTTGCTATTACATCAGCTAGGAGGGTGTCTGAACTTCATGCTCTATCTGTTCGCCCCCCCCATTTGGTCTTCCACAAAGACAGAGTATCATTGAGAACTAATCCGACCTTTTTGCCTAAGGTTGCTTCAAAGACTAATTTGAATCAAGCCATTAATCTCCCTGTATTTTTTCCAAACTAGTCAAACAGATCGGAACAAAAATTACATTATCTTGATGTCCACCGCCAACTCAGATATTATTTGGACAGAACAAAACAATCCAGGAAATGCGATCAACTCTTTGTTTCCTATGCTGATAACAAGAAAGGCCTTCCTGTCTCAAAAGTGACCTTGTCTAGATGGCTTTCTTCTGTCATCTCTGAAATTTATCGGCTCAGGGGAAAACAGCTGTGCTCAAAACCAAAAGCACATTCAACCAGAAGCTTAGCTACTTGTACAGCCTTTCAAGCTAGACTTCCTTTAGATATTATTTGTGCAGCAGCCACTTGGGCCACTCCTCATACATTTGTTTCCCATTACAAATTGGATTTGGCCTCCAGGGACAGAGCCAGTTTTGGCTCTACAGTTCTCAAGAGTCTGTTCCATTGAGCCACCCAGGATAGAGGTGCTAGGGACGCGGTCCCATCAAGCAAGAATGAAGGCGAGATTGACAACTTAACATTGAGAAGTTATGTACCTACCATAACGTTCCATGTTAGTTGTCTTCTCTTGCTTTCTTTCTTGCGACCCTCCCTCCTTCCCCCAGGCCTGGACAGACCTTTCTCTACAAGGAGTTATACTTCTGAAGACCATACAGAGCTGGTCCTTCTACCATCCTGCAGGTTTTTTTCTCTCCTTCTTTCTTCCTTTGGGAAGTTATTATGCTAGGTGCTATTGCCCTTTTTGTCATCAAACGAGATCTGGGTACTTACCGCCTTGCATCATGGGATATGGGGCTGCCTCGAGCTGGTAAAAGTGACTCTCGAGCTTAGCAAGTGCCGAGTCGGAGCCGAGGATCGGCTCCAACCCCATCAAGCAAGAAAGAAGGCGAGAGAAGACAACTAACATGGAACGTTATGGTAGGTACATAACTTCTCATTTTATCTTTATTACTACCTTTTTCCCATTTAGTCCCTCTGTTTAATCCCTTATCCCAAGTTATACTCCTCACCCTAGGTTAGGCCTTAGGCCCTTCCATTTTTTTCTCAGTCCCTTCCAGGGATTCTTAGCTGTGTGTGTGGTTTTTACTAACTATACCTTGTCTGTTTGAGTGTGTGTGTGTAGATTCTAACTTTCAGAATCGTAACCTTTTTCGACAGCATAATGTCGAAAGACACGAAGGTCTCAGGCTTCAAGAAGTGTGACTCGTGCTGTCAGAAGATGTCACTGACAGACGGTCACACTTCTTGTGTTTATTGCCTGGGACCCCTGCACCTGCAGGACTCTTGTTCTGTGTGCCATGCATTCAGCCCAAGAGTCCTGCAGGAGCACAGGAATAAGTTGATTTTGAGGGGCTTATTAAAGCCCGAAGGTTCCCCGGCTAAGTCTTTGCCGGGGAAGCCTTCGAAGCCATCCAAACCGTCGGCTCCATGCTCTAAGCCTTCGGCTGGTGGCTCACCTTCTGCGACATGATCGGCTCCGGCTGGAGCCGATACGTCTGTATCACAGTTTCCTGCATTGGCTCCAGCTGGAGCCGATGCCTCCAAGACTCAGTCTTCACAGTCGGCTCCGGCTGGAGCCAACATGTCTACGGCTCCATCGGCTCCACCAGTCTCGGTATCCTCCACACGTAAGAGGTCTAGATCTCCATCTCTGGAATCTATTCATTTGGCTCTGAGATCGCCTTTACTCTCATAGTGGAGCCATTGGAGCCATTCCTCTCGGTCTTCCAGGCTTTCCGACCATGACCTTGAGAGGGTGGTCAGCAGACTGTTAAAGTCTCAGGTACTGGCCCAAATGCTTCATAGCCCGTCTCATCAGACAGTGGCTACATCCATACAACCTACGATTCCTCCTTCGACTCTACCCCTGAGTTCAGAGCTGGAGCTTCTTGGAGCCGCGACCGTCGTGATGTCGGAGCCGATACCGCCCCCTTCGGCTCCTTCGCCTGCTCCGATCTGGTCCATGGTGCCTTCCTTGGAGGGATCCGGGTGTTTGGATTTCCTCGCCGGCTCCGAGGGGGCGAGTGGCATCGGACCCTTGTTCAACCCCATTCTCCCTCTCGGAGCATCGGCATTGGTGAGTTCGGCCCCAACATTGGCTTCGGAGCCGTCCCTGTCGGTGCCGGCTGGGGTTCCTGGTTCTTCGGAGTGGGAGCCCTCTGCCCTGCCTGATAGGGATGCCGTTGAGGTCATGAGGAGCGTACTGGCCACAGTGCCTGCTCTACGGTCAGCTCCATCAGCTCCTCCCACTGTAGTGCCTGCTGATGTTTCTGCCCACTCTCTCGCCCCCGGCTATAGAGATCCAATGCCTCAGGTTTCCCCACTGGGAATATCCTCCTCTTCCGAGGTTTCTCCTGATCCGTCAGGTGAACCCCCGCATAAGAGGACATGTAAGAGGAAGCATGTGGACTCTCCTGAGTCCATCACATCTGATACCGACTTGGATGAGTCGGAAGGGTCCCCAAGGTCCCCCTCTGAGGATGTCCCCTTTTCTGACATCCTTGAAATCCTCAAACAGTGGGGGAACTGGTCTACCCTTAATCCTTCTGAAGACGAGTCGGTTTACCTAGAGGCGTTTGGTTCTTGCCCTTCCACCTCCTGGGTGTCTCCGCCCTTCAACCCCCTTATGGAAGTGGTGGCGCGGAAGGCATGGACAGCCCCTGATTCGATGGAACCCACCCCACGGAGGCCTTCCAAATTTATCACAGCCCCCTTGGACAAGCAATTTTTAACTAAGGGTGTCCCAGTTGATGCCAAAGTGGTGGCTGCAGCCACCAAGGAGGAACTGGCTGATCCTTCAGTGCCTATCCATCTGCCTAATAAGGATTCTAGGTCTATGGATAGGTATGGCAAGCGGATGTTCTCGTCAGTGACCTTTGCCATGTGTTCCCTGAATTACTTATGCCACTTCACCCATCTTCAAAGAGATATTTTCAAAGAACTGGGTGAGGTTCTACAGGATCCATCAGCTGCTGGGTCTCAGGAAATAATCAACTCGCAGCTAGGAACCCTGAATTCCGTTGTCAACTCCTCCATGCGGCTTATTTCCTATGCAGCCGATGGAGTGAGTAGGGCTGCAGGCACAGGTGTGGCTTTAAGGCATCACGCCTGGATGCAGCTTTGCAACTTCGCAGACCCCTTCAAGGCATCCTTCACTAACTCCCCCTTTGATGATTCAGCATTGTCTGGACCTCAAGTGAAAGATACCTTGACCAGATGCGAACAAGATGGCAAGACTCTTTCTGCCATAGGAGTCCGTTTTTCAACTCCATCTAGACTATATCCTAAGGGTCAAAAGGGTGGAAAAATGTGGTTCCGCAAATCACAAGGAGTCACGCCTGACGCAAGAGGTCAGTTTCCCCCTAGAGGCAGAGGGGGGAACAACAAAAACAGACGCTGTCCAAGAGGCAGAGGGGGTCCACAGAATCAGGGTAGCAGAGAACCTCTTTCTGACAAACCCTTCCAGCATCCCTGAGGTGCTGCCCGACTGTCCACCTTCGGAGGTAGTCGGGGCAAAATTATCGCTGCACCCACAAGCCTGGCTCTCCCTCACTCAAGACAAATGGGTGCAGTCGATCATATCCGAGGGTTACAAAATCCCCTTTATCCAAAACCCCACTCGACAAAAAGGGTCCCTCCCAGACGTTCCACCCAGTCTAAGGGAACAAGCAGCACTAGAAATATCAAAGCTGCTAACAAAGTGAGCCATCCAGCCAGTCTCAGCAGACCAACTAGGATCCGGAGTCTACTCAAAGTTCTTTTTGGTACCAAAAAAAACAGGGGACTGGAGGCCAATATTGGATCTCAGCAAACTAAACAAGTTTGTAAAAAGAATGAGGTTCCGGATGGTCACGCTACAGTCCATTCTACCCCTTCTGGGCAAGGACAATTGGATGTGCTCAGTGGATCTTCAGGATGCGTACTATCACATCAAGATACACAGGCGCTCCAGAAGGTTTCTCCGCTTCTGACTGGGGACCAGTCACTATCAATTCAGGGCCCTGCCCTTTGGACTCACTACAGCCCCCCGAGTGTTCACCAAATGCATGGCAGTGGTTACAGCTCATCTCAGAAGTCAGGGATTCCACGTTTTTCCATATCTAGATGACTGACTCCTTACTGCCACTACCAGGCATCAGCTTCTTCTGGCCAGAGATTATACCATCCAAACTTGCAAAGGGCTAGGTATCTCCATAAATTTCGAAAGTCTGCCTTGTCACCTTGTCAGTCTATTACCTTCATAGGCGCCACCTTGGACACCATACAGCTCTCAGCAAAGTTAGAGCAGAGGGTCTTAGATATTCAAAATCATGTTCATGTTCTCCTTCAGAGCAACAGAATTCAGGCCAAGTATGTTCTGAAAGTGTTAGGTCTCATGGCGGCAGCCATCATGCTACTTCCCCTTGCCCGCTTTTACATGCGGCTCCTCCAGTGGATGCTTTTCTCCCAGTGGTCCTTTCAACAGCTTCCTATGACACACAAGATTTTAATCACTCTATCTTGCAAGAAACATCTGTCTTGGTGGATGGTCTCCCCTCAAGTCCTTCAAGGCAGACTATTTATTCCCCCCCCGGTCGCCACGGTCACATCGGACGCCTCCCTGATCGGGTGGGGGGGGGGCATTTACAGGGCAGGACAGTCCATGGCACATGGCAACCTTTCGAATGCCACTTGCACATAAATGTCCTGGAGATGAGAGCAGTGCTTTTAACATTGCAAGCCCTCCAAGACTCTCTTCCCCTGGGGACTATTGCAATTCAAACGGACAATATGTCCGTAGTGTGGTATATCAACAAACAGGGTGGAACCAAGTCCTATCCCCTGTGTCGAGAAGCACTCAGACTTTGGCAATGGGCGATCTCTTCTCAGCGGTTTCTGATAGCAACGCATATCCCCGGGAAGTCCAACATCATAGCGGACAGGCTGAGCAGAGCTATTCTCATGCCCCACGAGTGGTCTCTCAAGCAATCTGTGACGGAGGAAATTTTACGGAAGTGGGGGGTTTCCTTGCTGCGATCTTTTTGCAATGCCACAAAATAACAAGTGCCTCGACTTCTTCACCCTCTTCCCCCTTCCAGGCCATCCCCCCAGAGACGCTGTAGTCCACGATTGGCCTTGGGGACTTCTATATGCCTTTCCCCCCTTCCCATTAATCACACAGATAATTCAGAAAGCTACCGCCTTGAGAGCCAAGTTGATTCTCATTGCCCCTTATTGGCCTCGACAGATATGGTTCCCGTTCCTGCATCATTATCTTTTGGAGCAGCCTTGGCATCTGGATCCAGTGCCAGATCTTTTGACCCATCAGTCAGGGCAGCTGCAGCAATCCCTCCAATCTCTCAACCTCACAGCTTGGTTGCTCCACTTCCGTCCCTAGCCAGGCTTCCCATGATCTCAAATTCTGTCCGTGATATTATCGTAGCTTCCCTTAAGTCTTTCACCAGAAGGATCTATGCTAGTAAATGGCAGAGTTTTTCCTTCTGGGCAAGGGCTAGGAATATAGATCCCTTCACTGCTCCAATACACTCGGTTTTAGATTTCCTAGCTGAAATTTTTCATTCAGGATCTTCATCCTCCACATTAAAAGTTCAGTTAGCAGCCATTTCAAATTTTCACATAGGCCTGTCATACTCCAGCATCATGTCCCATAAGCTTTGCAAAGCATTCCTCAGAGGTATCTTTTTACTCAAACCCCCAATCAAAGAACCCCCACCACAGTGCGATTTAAACTTAGTTTTAACATCCTTGATTCTCCCTCCCTTTGAACCTGCGGCTTCCTGTTCTTTGAAGTTACTTTCCTGGAAGACGCTCTTCCTAGTCGCCATTACATCTGCTAGGAGAGTATCTGAACTTCATGCCCTTTGCATTCGTCCTCCTTATTTAGTTTTCCACAAAGACAGAGTTTCTCTTAGAACTAACCCATCTTTTTTACCCAAGGTGGCTTCCCAGACAAATTTAAATCAATCTATTGATCTTCCAGTTTTCTTCCCTAATCATTCAAACAGGGTGGAGCAAAAACTGCATTGCCTGGATGTTCATCATCAGCTCCGCTACTATCTGGACAGAACTAAACAAATCAGGAAATCTGATCAACTCTTTTTATCCTATGCAGAAAGTAAAAAGGGCCTTCCGGTATCCAAAGTAACCCTGTCTAGGTGGCTGTCTTCTGTGATTACCTGTATTTATCAACTCAGAGGTAAAGAATTGCCTTCTAGGCCAAGAGCCCATTCAACCAGAGCGTTGGCTACATCAACAGCCTTTCAAGCTAGATTATCAATAGACACTATCTGTGCGGCAGCCACATGGGCCTCTCCTCATACCTTCGTTACACATTACAAATTGGACATGGCCTCCAGAAACAGGGCAAATTTTGGTTCCAC